>NC_056732.1:631401769-631421769 GCF_019279795.1 Protopterus annectens | reverse complement strand
CCCAGAAGTACAAAAGGTCAGTAAATTTCTTCCACAGTTTACAGGGGGGATAATTTTGATAGTTTCATTCTTATGTTTGAGAGGGTATGTAAACAGTATGTTGACCAAAGGCTGTCGGTGCGGTTCCTGAACCCCTTACTCCATGGTAAAGCTGTAACTATTTTGTCCAAAATGTCTGGCATTGACTGTTTTAATTTTACTGCTAAGAATTTTGTTAGAATTTTTTAAGCTAACACCTGATACTTGTAGGAAAAAGTTTCGTGAGCATAGACACAAGGCAGATGAAAGTGTGTGTGAATACGTTGCTGAACTGAGCACTTATTTTCATAGGTGGGTGAATGGATGTCAGGTCACCACTTTTGAAGGGCTGGCAGACCTTTTGATGAGGGAACAAGCCCTTAGCACTTGGCCTGAGGGCATGAGAATCTGGTTAGCTGATAGACAATGTGCTACTTCAGATATGTTTGGGAAGACTGTAGACCTATACCTAGCAAGCAGGGCATCCCTGCACAGGAAAGGGACCGCCAGTACTGCTCATGGCTCTAAAGGAACCCATGGTGGGCATCCCAGACTGCCACAACAGAATCTGTCAGTAGTAGGGTAAGCCACTAGTCCAGGTACACGTCCAGGAACTAGGGTATCATGTATAACATAGACAATCTTACATTTATATAAATGAAAATGAACCATACTGACACAATTTCAGTTGCAAACATTATACATTACAAACCGAGCTGACACAACTGTAGCTGCAAACATTAGGCTTCACTTGTATATCCAGTCAGTCAGTCAAACAGTACATAGCTCATTCAAATCCTGCCTTCTTTTAAACCTTGTTTCTCCTCTGCATGTGTTGATCCCACACTTCCCATTTTCCTATGCAATTTATCCCTTCCCCCTTCTAAAGATCCTAATTCCAGTTGTTTTTATCTTTGTTACTATCTTCACTACTTCTAGTAATGTTGGTTTAGACTTTGATTTCCATTTTCTAGTAATTGCGCTTTTGGTAGCCACTGTAATTAGACTGAGCAAGGCCTTACTATGTCTAAGCAATTCTGATTCTGTATCATAGCTCAAAAAAGTAATTTCCTTAGGTACACCAGTTTGCTCACCCAGTATCTCTGCAGTCTGCAGGGAATATTTAAAGTCTGCCAATTCATTACACTATGTTCTGTCACTTTTTTTTTTTTTTTCCTTCCCCGTCATATCATTAGCTGTCTACCTGAGGAAGAAGTCTTTGCAGTCTACTTGGGATCTCAAAATACCTATGTAAACACTTCCAAGCAAAGTTCCTAAATCTTCTACACTTTGTTGCATATTTGGGAGATGTACATATATCCTCCATTGTCTCTTTGTGAATTGCTTATCCAATTACTCTTCCCAAACCTTTCTAATCTCCTCTGATTCTTATAGTTACCATGCAGTATTTTATATGCTGTACTAATTCCTTTCTTACTGGCAACTTCTATTCTGGATTCTACTAAAACTCTACAAGTGTTGGTCTTTCATTCAGGACCCCCCCATATTTCTTTCTCTTTGCCTGTACTCTGTCAATTCTTAATAATGGAAGGCAATCTCTAATCTGCAGTTCAGATAAATTCTTGACATCTTCCCATTCTATTATCTTTGCCTCTCTCTAGTTAGTCACTCCCAAAGTCTTGGTGCCTTTACTAGTTTTATCCATTAAATTCCAGCCCCCTCTTGCATATTAACTGTATCCCTAATTGCAGTCATCCCTATCGGTTAAATATCCTTTCTCCATTCCTGTGTTGGCTTAGTTCTTAGAATACTTTCTGCTACTGTATGAATACAATATTCTGTGTGATTATTTTTCTTTTCCTTAAAGGGTTGAATCCATAGGATCATAGGAAGGGACTAGGCCATTGCCCCTGAGGCCCTTGTAAGCCTAGCCTAGAGTTTTTATCCCATGTTTAAACAAGTCATCACCTGATGCCCCTGTCCAGCATGGTGGAATCCCAGGGATGCATTTTCTGTTTCCCATCCAGTTATCCAGGTTGCTCTTATAAAAGGATAAAGAGGTATTCTGCATGACGTGGAGAGGGGAATCTCTGCAACACAAATCTGTCCAGCCAACAAGTCCTATTGATGTCGCAGACTAGATTGAGGCCACACATGCGGGCTACTCGAGTGGAGCTTGACTTGCAGATGTGCAGCAGTCCCATCAAGGTGAAGTCTGAGATCACCTTGTATGCAAGACAGAGGTCACCTCTGAGGAGTCTGTATGAAACTCAGTAGGGGGATAGGGCTTTTAGACTATCTGTGTATGGCAGATTTTTGAGGGCATTGTACTCAATAATGGGCCTTTATAAGGGAAGAATACAGGGATGTTATGACCTCCTTGTCCCTGGATGAGATACCTTTACTTATGAGGTGGGCCATGTAGAAAAGTGTTCTATACAACAGAAGCAACATGGTGATCAAAAGTCTGGTTGCTATCAACCTGGGTGCCCAAATCCCTCACGACTGATTGCGTGTTAGGACATTGTTATTAATGTGACAATTTTGGGGAGATATCACTCTCCACAAAGGGGATGTTGATGGATTTTTTTGGTATTCAGCTTGAGGCCATGTTTCTGGCATCAGTCATTTGTTTGGTTGCGATCCTATTGCAGGATGTCCACATCACTAGGTCAATTGAGGACGGCACCCAGCTTGCAGTCATCTGCAAACTTGGTCAGCCATAGCCCACTGGTTTTGGTCTGCACCTCAGAAAAGTATATCCCAAATAACGGCACCAAGACTGAACCGTGGGGTATGCCGCTCATTATGGGTCTACTGTTTGAGGTGGTGCCCCCTATTTTAACTAGGTGGATTCCATCAGTGAGCCAGTTAGCGTACCCATCTGATAACATACGGATTGATGCCTAGTTGAGAGTGTTTAATCTATTATGCCCAAGTGGGGAGTAGTGTCGAAGGCTTTGGCCAGGTCATTGTAGGCCGTGTGTACAGTCTTCCCCTTGTCCATGGCTTTGGTGACTGTCTCAGAGAAGTCAACCAAATTTAACAGACTTGACCTCCTCTTGACGAAGCCAAACTGTGTGGGATCAAATGTTTGGAGGTTGCCAATGCCCTTGTTAATGAGGTTCATGATAAATCCATTCCATGGGCTTGCAGATTAAGCTAGTTAGGCTGATGGGTCTATAATTTCCCAGATCGGTGGATGCTCCACCTTTGTGCAAAGGGATGAAAGTGGCTGTCCTCCACTCGTCTGGGACAAAGCTGGTACTCTGGCTGTGGTTGAATAGGGCAAATAATGGTGCTGCAAATTCATGCCTGAGTTCATGTAGGATGCAGCTTGGGATGTTATCAGGTCCCATGTAGGCTGTATTTTTTGCCATTCAGAGAGCAGTGATGACCTGTTCCCTAGATATAAGGGGAAGGGGGCGGGTACTGGGAATGTCCTGATTTACTGATGGTGGAGAAAGAGGGGTGAAGTTGTCGCTGAATCTGTCAGCCAGCAAGTTTGCTATATCTATGGCATTTCTATATGTGGTGTCCTTGACCACCATTTCTGAACAGGTCTGGGTGCTTCCTTTGAGACTGCTGAAATATGTGAAGAAGGCCTTATGATTGTCTCTAGCAGAAGTTGCCAATTTGGACTCTGCTTTGGAGGATTTCACTAGTGCTCTTATTTGCTTGTTTGGGCTAAAGGGAGAGTGCTTCCAATTGGGCACCTGCTCCTTCTTGGTCCTGGACAGCAATTTTTTTCTTTTGTTATAGAGTTTATTGCAGATGTCCACCAGATAGGTTTACTCTTCCTTGTGGAGGATGCTTTTGTCCTGTCAGGGATTCCAATTCCATGCATCTATATAAATGCTCATGTAGTGCTTTTGGTATAGTTTTGGATACTGGTGCCAGTTCCTAGAGACAGAGAGGGGGCTGTGAAGCTGTTTATACCATCCCTCAGGTGGCCGTAATTGGCTTTGGAGAAGTTTTTTTGTTTGACCCTAGCTAGAGGGGGGTCAGGGGAGATGGTGACTTTGAAAGTGACCGCTTTATGGTCAGATCTTACAAGGAGAATGATACTGCAAGGATGCTGCAGTAGTTACTCATGTTGGTTAATACCAAGTCCAAGGATATTGCAGGGATGCTGCAGTGGTTACTCATGTTGGTTAATACCAAGTCCAAGGTAATATCACCTCTCGTGGGGGTATCGTCTAGCTGCTCCAAAGCATTTACATTGACAAAATTGAGGAATCTCTGGGCATTTGTGTTCTGGCATGAGTAGTTCTTCCAGTCTGTGTTTGGAGTCACCCAGGATCAGAGTAAAGGGTCGAATCCTGATAGATTCGAGGAGGTCCAGATGGGCAGATTGGGTGTCTTGAGTCAGATTTGGAGGCTAACTAGCTGTGATGCGTATAGGAGTCTTGTCCATGGTTAACTGTACTTAGAGTGTCTCCTGTGCGTCATACTGTTTGACCACCCTGGAGGTGTGTATATCTTTAATATATATTGAAACTCCACCTCCTTTGACTTTACTGCCCATAGTTTGGGGTTTGAATACATGATAGGGATGAGTAACCAGGTAAGGCTGGGGTGCTCACCGCATCTTTGAACTAGGTTTATGTGACTGCATTTTCCAGGGTTAAGAATGCCTGCAGTGAGTGCAGTTTCATGTTTAGACTCTTGGCATTTAGCAGCATGAAAATCCCAGTATATCCTTGTTTGTTGAGCCCCCCCCCATTTCATCATCATTTCTTTCCACTTTGAATTATACTTTTCTGCTTGTGCTCTGTATAGGAGCCTTAACTGTATTGCTCTGAAATAACCCTTCAAATCAGGTAGTCCCAAGCTGCCTTGTTCCATTGGAAGAATAAGCTTATCCCACTTGACTCTTGCAGTCTTTCCCTCCCAGATAAAATCCTTCAGCTCTTCATTAATTGCTATGCCCAACTTTTCCTCTGGTTGATTTAAATATGCCTGACATGTGTATAAGACTAAAGGCACTAAAAACATTTTAACTGCTTGTATCTTACTATCACTAGCCATATAACAGAGCTTCCATTTTCTCAGTTTTTGTATTATCTTGTGTTTACTCTCTTCCCACATATCCTTAGCTGCCACACTGAAATCATTTTTAATCCATACTTTCAAATACTTCATTTTCACAGTTGACGTTGCCCGTTCGATTCTCAGAGCGTCTTCTGTGTGGCGACATGAGTGAATGGGCGTTCCTTCGCTGAAGGTTGCGAGTTAGGCCCGGCAAGCAAGCACATAAAAAAATCTACTGCCAATCATTAGCGGACCGGAGTTCCACTGGCAACCCCTAACCGGGAAAAGCCGAAAGACCCAACAACTTCAAAATACTTCATTTTACCACGTCCTTGTAAATATGGCTATTGCCCAGCCAAGTTGTGTCTGGGTACATAATTTAACACTATTGCTTTTGTTTTAACTTCATTAATTTTGTATCCCGAAAAGATTTGGAACTTTCTGAAAATGATCCACAACAGTGTAATGTCCCTTTCTGGTTCTGTCTGGTATAAAATAACGTCTGCAAACAGAGAGAGCTTTTCTTGACTACCATACCAATTATATCCTTGAATTTCTGAGTCCCTTATTTTCTTTCATGGTTTTAAACATGATTCAAATAACAAAGGGGAGAGAGGACGCTATGCCTTCCCTCCACAAAACCACATTGATCCATATCTATCAGTTTTGGCATCACTTCTGCTATTCTTTTAGCCATTATAGACATAAACCCTTTATAATCCCGGTTTAATATTGAAATGGGCCTGTATGAAGCTGGATCTGATGGATCTTACCCTCCTTTAGGTATTATAGCTACCACCACTTTCTTCCAGGATGTTGGTACTTCTCCTCTTAAAATACTGTTAAACAAAACATTCTAGATCTTTATCAGTTTTTTCCCTCCTAGCTTCCAAATTTCCACAGTAATACCATCCATTGCTGGGGACTTTCCTGTAAATCGGTTTATACATCACCATTTTTATCTCCTCTCCCCCTATCCTGTTAGTAATTAAGACTAGTCTACCTCTAATCTTGTTATATTTAATTCTTCCTTAAACATTTCCATTTGTACCTTTTCTTGATTTCCATATTTCTATGCTTTTATACAGACTTTAATATAATTTCCGAAATATTTCTTGTACTCCTACAGGATCTCTTGTTTGCTTCCTTCTGATAGGCTCTGTAAACTTGATGACAGCCCTTTCTACTTCACCTGAGTTGTGCAAAAAAGTTTTTTGTGCTCTAGAATTGTCAAAAAAACAGTTGCTTAACAGCAGTCTTTCTAAACTCCTGCACATTATTGAGGTAATCCTTTATTTTCTGTTTAGCATTCTGCAGTGGCTCCTCTTCTTTTCTGAGAGATTCCCCGTTTTGCAATACTTTAACTTTTGTCAGTCCCTCTAAATCATTCTTGTTACTACTTTCTCCTTTTATTTCTACCCAATTTTTAAACTCCACGTTGTTATTCCACTCCCTAGCTATATGTTCAGAAGTTTCTATCTTTTCTAATAGCTCCTGAATAATTTCTACTACCCATTCCTTAAATTCCACTTTTGTCAACAGATAGCTGGGAAAGAGACAGTCTCATTTTCATTTAATTGTCTTGTATTTATTTTACTTATTATTGGTGCATGGTCTGAAACTGTTATTGGGTGCATATCAAGACCTTCAATTAAATGCACATGTTCTGGTGAAATGTAAATTCTGTCTAGCCTAGCCCAGTTTTTGTATCTTGGGGAATAATATGAAAATTCACTCCAAACTCCTAGTACTGAATTCACAGCTTCATTGCCAAATATTTTCATAAATTTCCTTAAAAATCTACTCTCCTTTGTTATATTTTCCCTTCTGGGCCCCCCAGACGCATCTTCACTGTTGCAAATCAAATTCCATTCCCACCTATAAGTAATATTTCTTGCCGAAAACTGATTATTTCTCACTGAAATTTCGTAAGCTCCATTATGGCAGTTTTGGGTGGAATATAGATACATACCAAGGTAATCCTCCTAGCTTGCCAGTACCCCTTGGTACTACAAACCTACCATTGTTGTCTTTTTTTTCAGTCCTCCTCTGTCACTGTTGGAGCTTCTCTTGCAATTAATTGCAAGTGCACCTTTCTTTCTTTGACCCAGATATTCCACTGAATAAACGTCCTGAAAACCTTTATCAAATTCATTTATTCAGTTATTTCCAAGTATCTCCTGTAGCATAACTATTTGCACTCTACATTTTTAATATACTTCACTACTTTCTGTTTGTATTTCTGTGAGACCATTAAAGTTTAAAGAAATTATAGAAAGCATCATATTCTTGAAAAAATATTGTTCCTACTTTTTGTCTTACAGCTTTTTTGTTAAACGTCTAGTTCCAGCTTTTGTGTTGCATGTATGTACTATTTGGCAGGTTAAAGTTTTATACAGTTGTTTCTTGTCATGTCCATTTCAGTCTGTGTTGCATCTTAAAGAATTTTTTGTTTTATTGAAAAACCCTCCAATACAAACACACCTACAACACCCCAGTAAATGTGTTAACTTAATAGCACACACAACTATGTACATCTTCAAATGTGGAAGTTTTACCCTCGTAATAAGAACAAATGTTTAATCTGACAGTCATACACACATGAGATAACCTAGTAGAAAGATTATCCATGCTAAGACGCATGGTACAGCCAATGATTCTATTAAGTGCTGTCTGGGTTTGTCATATTTGTATAGCTCTCTCAGCTGGAAAACACTTGAATGCTTTCAGAAAATATTTTCTCCAAGCCATTTCCATTTATCACATTGGTTGCTAAAGACATGAAAAGCAGTCGTACAACTGCCAAGTATGCCTTTGTTTATTAGAAAAAAAAGCCTTATGATATTAAATATTCTTTGTCATTTACTTGTTTTCTGTTGAAACTTATTAGATTAAGCTAATGACTTTTAACAGAGTCCTTCCCCTATGCAAGAGTAAGAAAAAGCACACTATTTTTTCTTTTGTCATGCTTTTTTAACCAGATGTTTTACATTGCAATGCCTACATTTCTTAAAACTGAACAAGAGAGAAAAAAATGAAGAAAGAAAAAAACTACACTTAAAAAAAATAAATAAATAAATAACTGAAAAAACTTGCAAAGAAAATCCTGCACTATCAGAATAGTACTATTTATTTATATTTCATTTATTTATTTATTTATTTATTGCAGTTGGTTTACCAGGATAGTCCATTGGGCCATAAAGAACCCGTTTTCAATGGAGTCCTGGGGAGAAAAGCTCCAAAAAAAAACAAAAGTACATATAATATTCGACAGAGACAGTCTAGGGACAGAACGTTATTAATACAATGTAGGCAGAATAAAGTGAAACTAATCAGATATATAATAGCAGTCATAACAATTAATACATTGAGAGAAAAAAAAACATGCTAGCAATAGAACAAATGCAAAAAATTAATACAAATTAGAGAACAAGTATAGTAGCTAAAAGTAGGATGTGATATTAAAGGACATTAAGTAGAGTTAGTTATGTGGGTGGGAGCAAGAGCATTCCCACTGTGATGCTAGGTGTAAGAAAAGAGACTTCTTGAAGGTAGAGTGGTTAGCTATTAGTAAAAATTTTTTTTTACTTAGTCAACTATTTTTCCGAACATTAATTACCATGTAGTGCATATGCTTTAGAGTCCCCTATAAGTTTATCAAAGTCCAATAAGGTCCAATATTTTCAGATTCTCTTGATATATTTCTGTTCATCTCTACCTCCCAAACCCTGTCTCTGCTTCATATCAAGTTCACTCTCAATTGTTGTCAACTCTTGGGATTTTTTCCCCCTCTCATGCATTTTCTGTTGAAACACTGGAAAAGGTTTCACTGGCACAGTCTGTGTTCTTTACTACCAGAAGAACAATAAGCAGAATCTCCTATTTCACAGATCACGTTTTGTTAGACAAGGTTTTGTATTTCTTCCTTAGCATGTACTTAATCAAAAAATGATTTTGTTCCTCCAGGGAAAAATATATTTTGAAGATACCCAAGTACAACAGTTTGAATCTCACACCTTCTCAACATTCCCTGTATAATGGAATAAATTTACTCCTCGTCTGCCTGTTGTACACTGAGTAGTCTTTCTCCACAAACTCTCTGCTGTCTCCCACATGTAATACTTCTGCCACAGTTTTGTCAGAATCAACTCCTTCTGCTGGTAAGAGTGCATCTTTACTATTAAAGGTCTGGGTTGTTTTCTCACAACCGGGTTTGCAGCATACACAAGATGAGCCCTTTCAATTAACAATTCCTGTTGTGGAATACCAGTCCAGTTGCTTAGTTGTGCTTTCATAAAATTAATACTGTATGTTACTGTATGTTCCTTCCAGCTTTTCTGGTACAGCAGAAGATCTCAGGTTTTTCTTGTGTGCTCTGCCCCACTATGATTCTATCTTTTGAAACATCTCTTCTTGTGCAGTCTCCTATTCAGCCAGACTTTTCTTCATTTTGACTTTTGTGTTTTGCAGATGTTCATCGTGCATACAGCTGCAGTCATAACAGATGGGTTCTCCTGCCGTCAGGCGGGTCCTCGGTCGGCCGAATTCCAAAGTCTTGGTCCGGCGTCGGTTGTCGTCGCTTCTTCCCTGACGTCAGTGCGACAGGGGTATAAAAGAACCAGCCAACGCCATTTTCTTCAGTCTTTTTTGCCGCGCGGTGCCCGAAGCAGAAGCAGTTTGCAAGTGCCGGTCGGCCAGCTCCTGAGATTACAAAAAAATTTGGAACCGAAGTCTTCTTAAAAGCTAAGTACCCCGTTGGGGAAACTTTTTCTTGCGTCAGACCGATGTCAGACAAAGTTAATAATTGTATTTCTTGTGGGAAGCAAATACCGCATAAGGATTTCCATTCCCTGTGTATACCTTATTTAGGCCCAGACCACGACGTCTCGGTCTGTCGTTTTTGTGCTACATTCAACAAACGCACTATTAAGCATCGGGCGGAGTTCGCCCAGCATTATTTTGGGAAAGCATTTAACTATACTATGTCGTCGGATACTCCGATTCCTGTTTTATGTAAAAAACGCAAAGACAAGGACCGACACTCGAGGTCCGCGGCCTCTACCGACACCTCGCCAAAGCCTACTACACGTGGTCCGGTTCTCAGCGAGGCACCTACGCAGCCCCTGATTACAGACGACACATCTTTGGCGGTGTCTCCTGTACCGGAGGTCGCAGGCTCCTCGGCCCACACCCTGACTACAGATATCGAAGCCACGCTTGGCATTGAAACACAGAATGTGGACAGGTCCACCTCCACTCAAGGTGTATTCAGACCTTCCTCTTCTTTCTCCATCAAGGCTTTCACCAAGTCTAAAGCTACCATGCACCCTAAGAGACCAGCTACATAGGGCCCATCTCCAGGCCCCATGCCTAAGAAACAGATGCTTAAAATGGCTGAGGATTTAATTACTCTAATCAGAGGTTCTCAGCCACCTCCAGACAAAAGACCCAGAGTGGAGGAAGATTCCCCCTCCTCTGATCAGGGCTCCATTATTTCAGAGCACTCTGATTATCAGGAACAGTCTTACTCTCCTTTTGAAGACTCTGATGCAGAGGAATCTATTCCTTCTGTATCCCCCCCTGAGGATTACTCATTTGGTGAAACTCTGCATACCTTAAAGGAACACTTCCACTGGGAAGGCCAGGATTATTCAGATTCCAAGAAAAGGCTCAGGGAATTTCTTTTGTTACCCCAGCACAGGCCTCTGGCTATACCTCCTGTCCTGGACATCCTAGATGATGTTTACTCGGAGGCCTGCCTTAACCCGGACTCTCTCCCTCCAGCTCCAGTTAAGCTTGACAGGTACTACAGGGTTCCTGACTCGCACCAATTTTTATACAAAAGCCATGCTGCTGACCTAGAAATCATCTCACAGGAGCCCAAGGGAGTTAAGGCCTCCATTGCCAAAAACCCATTGCCTTCCGAGAGAGATTCCAGATCCTTAGAAAGGTGGGGAAAAAAGGTATATACCTCGGCTACCTTATCCATGAGGGCCTTAAACTGTCAGTTTCATATGCTAAAATACCAACAGTTTCTGTTATCTCAATTGAAAAGTAAAATGTCACAACCTGAACAACCAGACGGGAAGGAGTTGCAGGATTTGATGCATAGTGCAGAACAAGTGGGTAAACATACCTTACAATGTGGTTTTGATGCTCTAGAGGCCTCATGTAGAGCTGCTGTTACAGGCTCAGTCATACGTAGGCATGCCTGGCTCAAGGAACAAGCCTTGCCTGATCATGTCAAAGCTAAATTACTAGACGCCTCTTCAAAAAGGATGTACTATTTGGGGCAAATGCTGAGGAAGTATTACGGAAAATGGAGGAAAAGGCTAAATCAATGCAAACTGTGAAAGAATTTCTGCAGGTTCAACCCCCACGTTTTAGTAGAAATTGGCCTTCCAAAAACGGGTCCTTTCCTGCCACAGACAGACCCCCAAAGAGGCAGATACAGGCGCCCGAGGGGCAGAGGACAAACACAAGGCTCGTACAGAGGCAGACAATGGCAAGCTCCTACACAAAAAGGTGGTGAGGACAACTCGCAATCTTTCAGAAAGCAAAACCAATGACTTTCCCCTTTGCATGCCAACCAGGTCTCAAATGGCAGCCCCCTTAGTAGGAAAGCTGGCACTATTCTCAAAAAATTGGCATATTGTCACAAAGGACAAATGGATCCTGAACATTATAAACAGAGGCTACAAATTCCATTTTCATACCCTTCCAAAAATGAAAGGCATGCCAAACCTGCCACACAATCAAAGGGCAGAGGCACAAAAGCAAATTTCAGATCTTATAAACATGAAAGCTATTCAAGAGGTACCTACGCACGAACAAGGTCAAGGTTTTTATTCCAGGCTATTTCTGGTGCCAAGGAAGGGCAAAGATTGGAGGCCTATTTTGGATCTTTCCATCCTAAACACATTCCTACTTGTACCAAAATTCAAGATGCTCACTCTACAGCAACTTCTTCCCATGCTGGGCAAGGAGTCTTGGCTGGTAACATTGAACCTCAAGGAGGCATACCTGCATGTCCCAATCAGACAAAATTGCAGAAGATACCTCAGATTTCTTGCAGGTTCAATACTTCTCTGCATTGCCCTTTGGTTTATCTACTGCGCCCAGAGTATTCACGAAATGCCTGGCATCAGTAATTGCCTACTGCAGACTTCAAGGGATACAAATATACCCTTATTTGGACGACTGCCTGATTCAAGCGGACAGCAAGCACATTCTTCTGAAACATCTGGCTTATGTAATAATGTTATTAAACTCTCTAGGATACACAGTCAATAAAGAGAAATCAAGACTAATACCCTCTCGGAAGATAATTTTCCTGGGTGCCAATTTGGACACAAACACCCAGATGGCCTACCTCACGCCAGAGAAGCAGGGGCAACTAATTCAATATTTCAGAACACTGGCAAATTGCACCAGGCTGACTGCAAGGAAAATCCTGCAGGCTCTGGGATTCATGGCATCTTGCATCTTCCTAATCCCATGTGCAAAGCTGCATATGAGAAAACTACAATGGTACCTAAAAAACATATGGTCTCAACACAGCCACAGTTTGGAAACAATGATACCACTAATTCTATGTCTGCAAAAGGAATTTCTGTGGTGGGCTCAAGCATGCCAAACAAACTCGGGTCTTCCATTCAGCAGGCCTCAAGCAGATCAAGTCATCACAACAGACGCCTCTGATTACGCCTGGGGGGGCGCACATGACAGACCGGTGCATTCAGGGCAAATGGACCCAAAAATAAAAGCACCTTCACATCAATCAAAAAAAAAATGCTAGCAGTGATATATGCTATTGCAGCCTTCAAGGACCTTCTACAACCAGGTCAGCTATTGATAAGAACAGACAACATCACAGTTATGTGGGACATAAACAAGCAGGGAGGAACACATTCTTATCCCCTATGCAGACTGGCCATGTCACTTTGGAACATGGCCATGGACTTACAAATGGAACTACAAGCGCAGTACTTGCCAGGCAAGGAAAACACGCTGGCAGACAACCTAAGCAGGAACATGACAGATCCACACGAATGGAAGTTGCATCCAAAAGTTTTTACAGAAATAATCCAAGAATGGGGAAGGCCAGACATAGATCTCTTTGCCTCCCACAAAAATCATCAATTGACAAAATTCTGCTCAAGGATCTTCCATCCAAAGGCCTGGAGAGTGGACGCTCTCTTTCAGTTGGACATCAATGATAGTTTATACCTTCCCACCTCTTCCTCTGCTGCCCAAAGTCCTATTGAAGACCAGAGCAGACAGAACAAAGATGATTCTCATTGCTCCGGACTGGCCAAGGCAACACTGGTACCCACTACTAAGGAGCCTGACGCATTCCCCACCATGGACCCTGCCTCTAATACCTCTTCTTCTGACTCGGCACAGCTTCAAAACTCTTCACAGTCAGCTGAAGACAATCTAGCCGCATGGAAGATTCCTTAGCATCACAGCAGGCCCTGCTCTCCAAGGAGGTGCAGGATGTCATTTTGGAGGCCAGAAGGCCATCAACTAGAAAAGCTTACTTTGCAAAATGGAAACATTTTTGTGTTTGGAATGAGAAAAAGGGCCAGTGCCCTGGAAAACTGAATTTACCTCAAATACTACAATATTTGACAGAACTGCTAAGCAGTGGTCTTTCGTTCTCCTCCATCAAAATCCATGCCTCAGCCATTTCTGCAGAATACAATACTGATCCACCTTTATTCTCTCACCCTCTATTAAGACAGTTCCTCAGAGGGGCTAAGAATTTAAGACCTCCAAGAAAACAACCAATACCTGCTTGGGATCTTAATTTCATTCTGGAAAAACTGACTTTGCCCCCTTTTGAACCAGCTGCCTCATCAGATTTACAATATTTGTCCTGGAAAACAGCTTTCCTTCTGGCGAATCACTTCAGCTCGTAGAGTTTCAGAACTACAGGCTCTTATGGCTGTCCAAACTTTCATCATCTTCCATCAGGACAGAGTTTCATTACGTACCAACCCGTCCTTTATGCCTAAAGTGGTATCCAGGGTAGCTTTAAATCAGGCCATACATTTACCTACTTTTTATCCTAATCCTCAAAACGAAGGGGAGAGACTGCTGCATTCCTTGGACATCCACAGACAACTGCGTTATTATTTGGACAGAACAAAGCCTTTCAGAAAATCAGAACAGCTTTTTGTGGCCTATGCGGTAGGAGCTCAAGGAAAGTCAATATCCAAACGGACAATCTCAAAATGGATAGCCCACTGGATACGCTTTTGCTATTCCTTTCATGGCAAAACTGTACCTACAGGCATTAGAACTCATTCCACCAGGGCCACAGCCACCTCTGCAGCCTTCCTCAGAGGAGTGCCTACCAAGGATATTTTAGAAGCAGCCACTTGGAGTTCTGTGCATACCTTCTCTAAGCACTACAACCTACCTTTATACTCCCAAGTCTAGAGCAGGCTTTGCCACTGCAGTCTTGCAGGGCATTTTGGCTCCTCCTAGCTCCACCTAGTGCCTACCACCCCTTTCTTAGCTTTGGGATTCTACCCATCTGTTATGACTGCAGCTGTATGCACGATGAACATAGTACAGTTTTGTACCTACCATAAATGTAGATGTTCGAGTGCTAATACAGCTGCAGTCCAGGTTTCCCTCCCACCTTCCCCTCTAGGGGTATTCTTTTATGGTGTATTTGCTTGCAACTACTGTTTTTTGATTATATTGCATTGCATTATTACATTATTTTATGTATTGCCTTCCTTCTGGGGGCACCTGACATCTGGGGCAAGAAAGACTGAAGAAAATGGCGTTGGCTAGTTCTTTTATACCCCTGTCGCACTGACGTCAGGAAAGAAGCGACGACAACCGACGCCGGACCTAGACTTTGGAATTCGGCCGACCGAGGACCCGCCTGATGGCAGGAGAACCCATCTGTTATGACTGCAGCTGTATTAGCACTCGAACTTCTACATTTATGGTAGGCACAAAACTGTACTTTTTATCACCTTATCTGAAATTTGTTTAAAGCATCTTCCTTTTTTTCCACCCTTTTATTGTTTGAGTTGATACACTGCATCAGTATTTCATTTGTTTTAGTCAGGTCTGTTTGCAGTTGCCTTGCATTTTCCTCTAGGTTACTGAAAGTCAGTTCTGGAGCTTGCACTGCTTTTTGCTGAACAGCTACAGTACTCTTCTCAGTCAGGGTTTTTTGTCACCTTTTGTAGCTGATTTTCCTTCAGGTCCTTTGTATTTCTTTTTTCTTAGCATCCAGACAGTACACTTACCGGCCATTTAATGAAATTTACCCAGAAATCCAGGTCCACTGGCTTTCCCTGCTAAGTTTTTGTTTTAGCCATCTTGGAAGTTCCCACTGTGTTTGGATCTTGTGAGAACAGCAAGTGAGTGCAGATCTATACGTGTAATCAGTTTCGGGGAGGCCCATACCTTCAGAATGGGGAATATATAATCTTGGTATACATTGATTTTTATAAATCATTTGATAAGCATGAAGCATTTTTCTTTTCCTGTCCAACTGACCTTTTGGGTCCAGTCAGTCACTCTAAAACTGTAAGATAGGACAGCAGAAGAGCAAATTGGTTTCTAGCTTGGAATTTTGTTTCTAGATGTCAGAGCTGTTTCCCAGGACTTCACATATAGCTTAGTCTATGGCAGCAGTAATTTAATGAACGTCTGAGTTGTTTACAGTGAATATGTTTGCAAACGAAGTTAGCCACCCTCACAAGATCTCAGATTTACGATAGGTGCGACACTTGGTGTCCCAGAAAAGAGAGGTTAAGAAATTTGTACTGAGAAATAAGGATACCTTTTTAGAGTTGCCTGAATGAGCAATTTTAATCCAACACAGTATTGAAAGTGTCTGGTGAAAAAGGTAACTCTACAAATGTAGAGTTTACTGGGATCTTAATGCCTAGTAGCTAAGGGAGGAGTACAGAAAATGCTCAAACATGGGTTCATTGAGTATTCTTATAGTGAGTGGTATTGGTCACCTGGTCTGATGAAGCTATCACACAATGACTTTACTCTAAACGGTCTCCAAATTCGATTTGAATACTGTGCCCCAAGTGGATGAACTAGTACATACATAAAAATATTTCAGGCATGGGCATTAATGCCCTTCTACCCTGCCAATATATCATAACAGTTGTTCCCATAACAAATGTCCAGGCTGTTCTTAAAAATATCTAAAATTAATGCTTGTTTTAACTAGTGGAAAACTTCAACAAGGCCAAGTTACTGTCCACTTTAGACCTAACTAAAACTATTGACAAATTTTATTAATCCCAAAAGTAAATGAGAAAACAGTATTTTCCCCTCAAGATAACTTATTGAAGTATGAACTTCTTTTATTTGGTCTCCAAGGAGCAGCAGCACTGTTCCAGGGACACCTTCACAGAGTACTCCAAATCTTCTGTGAAAAATGACCATATCTCCATAGGGTGTGGGCTGTTTTGGACTCCATACACCAAGATGGATCAACAGCAAACCTGGTTAAGCTGTAGGTAGGCATCACTATTTGAACTACTTTATAGGCAAGAGAGTAGTAAAGCCTCAGGCTGAACAGGTATCTGCTGTATGTAACTGGCCAAGACCCATTAGCAAAATACATGGTAATGTTTTCCTGGTCTTGCTAAGCAATTATGGCAAATTTGTTCCACACTTAGCCTCTACTGCCTGTCCTTTGCCTGACCTAACAAAGGTTAAGGCCTTACTGAATGTCAGGTAGATGCCACTGAAAAAGCATTTTATAAATTGGAGAACGTATGCTCAAACCCATTTTAAGAGACTTCTCTTAACATTGTATTGTTTTTACTGATGCCTCTGAGGTAGGAGTCTGGGCAGTTCACATAGGCCTACTAAACCAAAACCGGCAAATAACACACACAAATACGCAAAAAGATACTCGGAGGCTCTAAATAAAAATCTGCAAAAGCAACAGAGACCTTCAAAGCAGACACCCAAGTAACCTTCACACCCCATCACAAACCATGAAACACAGTTCACATAATCAGTGTGCCATGCAATCACAGCCCTTAAGGCAAAATAACATACCCAACACACTAGTAATAGGTAACTCTATAGGCAGGCACACTGGTATCCCACTAACTAGGCTGGACAAGGAGAAGGTTACAGTTAGCTGCCTGTTGGGCGCCAGGATCCGCCACATAACACAAGCACTCAGGTCACTCCAGAACAAGTACAAATACGACTGTCTTTGTCCATGTTGGTGTGAATGACCTGAGACGTACCTCCCCTGGACTACATGAAACAAGACATGGAAGAGCTCTCTGATCACGTAGCCCAGGCCAGTAAGACCTTGACCCTGAGTAGCATCCTGCCCTCACCAAGAATGATGCCACAATATAAAGAAAAAAATGATCAATTTCAGCAATTGGCTAAGTTTCTGGTGTCATTCAAAGGGGATACAGTATCTGTCCACCTGGGATGACATGTTCGATGAGCCACGTTGCTTCACGAGATGGTTTGCAGCTGTCACCGTTAGGCTTTCGAATACTGGCCAAGTCTTTTGCCGCCCCCATAGTGCCTTTTTTAGGCAAGGCTCAAAAGACAAACCCACCATTGTAAATAGCAGAAGTAACCAAAAACTGAGGGTAATGTTACTCGACGCCAGAAGTCTAAACCTCAAAATGCATGCACTCGAGGCACTCCTCAGTATGGAGAACATCGATATCTGTGCAGTAACAGAAACCTGGTTTAAGGCTCCTGAGAGCACCTCAGCACCACCAGGCTATAACTCATACCATACTTTTCGGCCACAGAACCTGGAAAAAAAACACAAAAGGTGGGGGTGTATCCATATTCATCAAGAATACCCACACCTCCAGGTTAGTGGCACAGCACAATGCCTCAGAGATCATCCATGTGAAACCAACAATGGGCAAAACTGCAATTCAAATTGTAGCTTGCTACCGATCACCCACCATGACCCAGGACCCCCATTCCGCATTTTGGAGACACTGGAAAATATGAAGGTCCTACCAAATGCCTTAATATTGGGCGATTTCAATTACCCAAACATTAACTGGGAGAACTACTCAAGTACTAACTCCCTTGCCTAACTCTTCCTAGAATTTATAAACTCAAATGCCCTGGATCAACTGGTCAACACCCCCACCAGAGATGACAACATAGTGGACCTGGTCATCACCAACATGGGCAAGCAGTGTTCTACACCGGAGGTCAAACCCCCGCTGGTTAGATCAGACCATAGATATCCACATCCCACCCCCACCTCCAATCAAGGAAACCACCGTGAAAAACTTTTCAAAAGCAAACTTCGTGTTACTTAAGACCGAGGTGGCAAGGTCCACAGCCCCCATGCAAAAGGACAGTGCTGTCCAAGCTGCTGAATCCCAGAAAAGAGTAAAATCCCAAGAAGGAAAGACACCCCTGATTTAGTATCTGCAAGAAACTACGATCCCTCATAAAATCATCCAAGGCTAGCTTTGAAAGAAAAATTGCCAAGGACACCAAAGATAATCACAAAGCATTCTTTAGCTATGTCAAGAACCTAAGTAGAAAAACTCAGATCTGCTCTGAGTTAGTGCAGAATGGCACAAAATACACTGAACTGACTGATATTGCCAACATTCTGGCAGACAGGTTTAGTGAAAACTTCACACTCCTCTCACCCCCTAAAGGGCCCATAACCATACCAGAAGAATGTAGAGCCCCGGCAATCATTGACACACAGGTTCAAACAGCCCTATCCAAAGCCAAAAATACAGCTTCAATGGGACCAGACTGTGTCCCAGGCTGTGTCTTACACAAGCTTCAAAGTGAATTAACCCCTCACCGAAACACACTGTTCAAACTCAGCCTCTCTACAGGCTACGTACCCATAGAGTGGCACACAGCAACATTTATCCTGTTCCACAAAGGTGGAGCCACAACGGACCCCAGGAACTATCGCCCTATAAGCCTGACTAGCCTGGTCTGCAAGGCTATGGACGCATCATCATGGAATTAATTAACAAGAGACATTGGGAGCCTTCAAACATTGGACCCTACCCAGTTTGGCTTTAAAGATGGATCATGCCTCCTAAACCTGGTCCACACAGCCTACCTAGACCTCGCAAAGGCTTTAGACACCATTCCCCATTCTGGTATTATAGACAAGCTCACCAGCCTGAATATAAACCCCTACATCACAAGATGAGTTGCCAGTTGGCTCACGGGTAGAACCTACACTGTGAGTTGCAGGCTCTAGGTCCGACTCTAAACCAGTTAAAAGTGGCGTCCCCCAGGGCTCAGTCCTGGGACCCCACCTGTTCGTTATATACTTCTCAGAGGTTCAGGCAAGCACAGGAGGACTATGGCTGGACCAAGTTCGCAGACGACTGCAAACTGGTGGCCATAATTGACTCTCCAGCTGATAGACATCCTTCAGAAGGGTCTCACTGAGACTGATATTTGGTGCCAAAATCATGACCTCAAGCTAAATGCCAAAAAGTGCATAGTCATCCCCTTTGGAAAAAACAAAGTACCCATGAACTACCACATACGTGGTAGTCCCCTAAATACAGAAAATGTAGTAAGGGATCTGGGGACCCAAGTAAATAGTAATCTCTCCTTTGATAATCATATTGCCAGGGTGGTTAGAAAATCCTTCTATGTGGCCCACCTAATCACAAAAGAGTTTGCATCCAGATCGAAAGAGGTCATTGGGCCCCCTCTACGCATCACTCGTCAGACCCATCATAGAGTACAACGCCCCATTTGGGATGTACCTTAAAAAAAAAAAAATCCCCAACAGCCACACGCTGTAGGGATCTAAATCTCACCACAACGATAAATAGGGTGTGCTGGAGGGATAGATTCCTGTCCCAAAGACTCTCCATGCTTTGGAACAGGATTCCAATCTACATTAGACAGAGCCCCTCACAAACGCTCTTCAAGAGAAACCTTGACGAGTGGATGGGAAACAGAAAATTTACCCCGGGGATCACTGCACT
>NC_056732.1:631314269-631384269 GCF_019279795.1 Protopterus annectens | reverse complement strand
TTATCAGCCAAACCGCGCTGCGAAATAAGTAGTCTTATCAACTCCCTGCCATCAGTTAAGACAATGTAGTTAATCAACTTTGAAGTAGCACAGTAGCAGAATGCAGCCTCATCTTTGCTATCAGATAGGTTTTTGTATATTATAGTCATAACATTAGTTTTGTATATTATAGTCATAACATGATTAGTAGCCTGCTTCTCCGAGGTCATAGTTTTCATAGGAGGGCGGGGTGGGGCTGCTGGTGGTGGTAGTGGTACTAGTGGTAGTCAAGCCATGTGACTCATTTCCACATTTAAAACATTATAACTTAGGAATTGCTGCAGACATTTTAGCCTGTTGACTGGATAGATCATGTTGTGTCCTTTCCTACACAAATTCCACTACTTGCAATCATTTACGTGAGGGTAGAAGGGACTGGTGCTGGGGTGAATTTACTATTACTCATCCACTTGCCTAGGTTATTTGAAGAGGATTAGGGAGGTACTTTGCTTAACATTTAAAGGGAAAGTTTGCTTCAGAGAACAGAATTGTTTTGAGAGTGGTATCTATCTCACCTGTAGGTTCTGTTTTTTGTTATAGTAGAGGTTTAGCTCTTTTTACAGACGTTTCATGGTATTACAGGTTTTGCAAATGTGTAGGAGGCTGCACAAGAATGAGTCACTTTAAAGCTCTGTTAGGTATAGCAGAGATCACCTCTTAGTTTATGGGCGATCATAAGGGTTTAACACTTTAAACCCATCTATATAGCTCAGAAAAAAATGACCTTGATGTCCTTCAAGGATGCATCTGCAGTCCTTACATATGGGTTGTCCTGCCTCAGGCAGCCCTTCGGTCGGCCGGATTCCAAAGTCTGGGTCCGGCGTCGGCTGATGTCGCCCTTTTCCCTGACGTCAGAGCGCCTGGGGTATAAAAGCATCAGCCGACACCATCTTCCTCAATCTTTCTTGCCGCGAGGTGCCCGAAGCAGAAGCAATTCGCAAGTGCCGGTCGGCCAGTTCCTGTGATTTCAGCTACCGAAGTCTTCAAAAAAGCTAAGTACCCCATTGGGGGCTCTTTCTTGCCTCAGCCGATGTCAGATCAAACGGTTAAAGTTAATAATTGTTTATCTTGTGGGAAACAAATACCTCATAAGGATTTCCACTCTTACTGCTTACCCTGCCTAGGCCCAGACCACGACGTCTCTGCCTGTTCAGCCTGTGCTTCAATAAACGCACTCTTCGGCGTTGGGCAGAGTTTGCAGAGGAATTTTTTGGGGAAAATTTCTGTTATAACATGCCGTCGGAGCTTCCGACAGCTCATTTACCCAAAAAACGAAAGGATAAGGACCAACACACGCGGTCCGCGGTTTCGGCCGACTCCACGCCTAGGCATACCGCGAGTGTCTCGGTCTCTACTGAAGCCGAATCTCTACCGCTTCCGACCGACGACACCGCACAACCGGTAACTTCGGTACCGGAGGCCGTCACTGGGTTGGTCATAGAATTTCCGTCTGAAACCGGTGCTCCGGAAATATCCGACATCATTTCTGTTGATAAAACTACTCCAGCACGTGGGGCAGCCAGGCCTCCTGTATCCATGTCCATTAAGGCCTTTACACGGGCTAAAGCTGCTAAACAGCCAAAATTTCTCCCTCCCAAGGCTATTACTCAGGGATCCACTACCGGTTCACAAATTTTAAGTTTGGCTGAAGACCTTATTTCCTTAATCAGGGGCTCTCAACCTCCTCCAGGCAAAAGGCCCAGGGTTGAGCAGACAGATCCCCAGTCTTCTGATGTGGCCTCAGATGACTCTGCCCTTTCAGACTACCAGGAGGAGGCCCTTCCGGCCTACGAGGATTCTGATGCAGAGGAATCTATTCCCTCAGCCTCCCCCCCTGAAGAGTTTTCCTTTGGGGAGACCCTTCACTCCATGAGAGAGCATTTCAAATGGCAAGGCCAGGAATTCTCTGATTCCAGGAAGAGGTTAAGGACTTTTTTACATTTACCTGAGCATAGACCTTTGGCTATTCCTCCTGTTTTAAATGTTATAGAAGATGTGTACTCTGAGTCTAGTATTTCCCCTGACTCCCTTCCTCCGGCTCCTGTCAAACCTGACCGGTACTACAGGGTCCCGGACTCACATCTATACCTTTACAAGGGCCACTTCTGCTGACCCAGAAACTATTTCCCAGGGCCCTAAAGGGGTTACAACCACCACTGCCAAGAATCCACTTCCTTCTGAAAGGGAATCCAGGGCTTTAGAGAGATGGTGAAAAAAAGTGTATACTTCTTCCACTCTTTCTATGAGAGCATTAAATTGTCAATTCCATATGATACAGTATCAAGAGCATCTGTTAGATGAATTGCATAAAAAACTATCCTCGCCTGAACCCCTAGACCGCAAGGCGCTTCAGGATCTGGTGCATAACTCACAACAGGTTAGCAACCATTTCTTACAGTGTGGTTATGATGCATTGGAAGCTTCATGTAGGTCAGCAATGACAGATGCAGTCATAGGTAGACATGCTTGGCTGAAGGAACAAACACTGCCAGATCATGTTAAAGCAAAGCTTCTGGATGCACCACTGGAAAAACAAAAGTTATTTGGTTCCACGGCTCAAGAGGTCTTAAAGAAATTTGAGGAAAAGGCTAAATCAGTTCAAACAGTCGAAGATTTTCTCCAGGTCCAACCACCAAGATTCAGCAGAAATTGGCCTTCTAAGAATTGGTCCTTTCCAGACACAGATTTCAAAGAGGCAAAAACAGGCGTGCCAGAGGTAGAGGGCAAGCTCGAGGCTCCTACAGAGGACATCAATGGCAGCCTCCTAACCAGAGAGGTAGTGCAGGACCTACAACTACTGCACAAGGACAAACTCAATGACTTGACTTTGACTCCGCCAACCAGGGCTCAATTGGAAGCACCTTTGGACGGAAAGCTATCTTTATTCTCAGAAAATTGGCACAGTATTACAAAGGACAAATGGATACTGCAAATAATAGACAAAGGATACAGATTCCATTTTCATACATTACCAAAAAGACAAGGCATGCCAAACCTGCCACCAAATCAAAGGGCAGAGGCTTTCAAACAAATTTCCAAACTACTACAAATGAAGGCAATAGAAAAGGTTCCTTGCACAGAACAAGGCCAAGGATTTTATTCCAGACTATTCCTTGTTCCAAGAAAAGAAAAGCAATGGAGGCCTATTCTGGACTTGTCCGCACTGAATACTTAACTCATCGTGCCAAAATTCAAAATGCTGACCTTACAGCAACTCCTTCCCATGCTGGGCAAGGGGTCCTGGCTGGTAACTCTAGACCTCAAGGAGGCATACCTGCATGTCCCTATCAGACAAAGTTGCAGAAGACACCTCAGATTTCTTGCAGGTTCAGAGCATTATCAATTCTCAGCATTGCCCTTTGGCTTATCTACTGCGTCCAGAGTATTCACGAAATGCCTGGCATCAGTAATTGCACATTGCAGACTTCAGGGGATTCAAATATACCCATACCTGGACGACTGCCTTATACAAGCGGACAGCCAACAAACATTGGTAAAACACTTGAACTATGCCATCCGCCTACTACAGGCCTTGGGATATACAGTCAACATTCAGAAATCAAGACTTGTTCCATCCCAACGAATAATTTTTCTAGGTGCAAAGCTGGATACAAACACCCAAATGGCTTTTCTCACAGAAGAAACACAAGAACAATTACCGGATTATTTCAGAAATCTGACAACACAAACCCAGCTGACTGCAAGGAAAATCCTGCAGGCCCTGGGTTTCATGGCATCTTGCATTCTGCTGATTCCACAGGCAAGACTGCATATGAGGAAACTACAATGGTACCTAAGGAGTCTATGGTCTCAACACAGTCACAGCCTAGAAGCTTTGATCGCCCTCATTCCATGCCTTCAAAAGGAATTTCTGTGGTGGGCACAAGCAAGTCAGTCAAACATGGGCCTACCTTTCAGCAAGCCTCATATCAGCCAAACCATCACAACAGACGCCTCAGACCATGGATGGGGAGCGCACATGAAGGGCAGATGTATTCAAGGGCAATGGACACAAAAGGAATTGCGCCTGCACATCAATCAAAAGGAAATGCTGGCAGCGATACATTCAATCGAGGCCTTCGAACATTTCCTGCATCAAAAAACTATGATCCAAGGAAAATAGGCAGAAGTAAAAACCTCAATAGATGCTCAGTTAGAAATGCACCAAAATAACGTACTCAATTAGGCAAGCACCAAAATAGCGTACAAAAATTTATTCACCGCTTTCATCTCACGACTTCATCAGAATACAAGTAAATTAAAACACAGTAACTTCTTAAATACAGACTTAATCAATCAATTAAAGAAACCAATTAAAATTTAAAAATGCACTTATCAATTTCCGAAGAACCTTAATAAATCTTGTTCTTTTTTAATACCTAATTTACGATATTTTAAAAAACACTTAACATTGACTGTGTCATTTAAACCTGGATATTTGTCAGAAGATAATCTTACTTGCCATGTTGTCTCTCTACGTTCGACATAATTTCTAAAATCCCCTGCCCTTTTATCTGGTTTACATACTTCCAATACTGAGAACACAAATTTTTTAAAAAATAAACAATCAACTGAATGCTTGTATAAAGCATTGTTCACATCCTTGCATTTTATACTGTAAATGTGTTCCTTAATACGAGTGGCCAAACTACGTGTAGTCATTCCGATATAGAATGCTGGGCAAGAGGTACACATTCCAATATAAACTACACCACTAGTATGACAGTTGATGAAACCAGGAACTTTAACGGTCTTGTCACTGTTGACCACAGAAATATATGGTCCTACTGAAATGTACCGACAAATTCTGCATCCTTCACAGCAGAACATGCCTTTCTTGACCGTGATGTTACTGTCTAAAAAGAAGTCATTACACTCTAACATTTTTTTGATGTTATTAAAATATCGTGAATTAAGTATTAAAAAAGAACAAGATTTATTAAGGTTCTTCGGAAATTGATAAGTGCATTTTTAAATTTTAATTGGTTTCTTTAATTGATTGATTAAGTCTGTATTTAAGAAGTTACTGGTTTCTTTAATTGATTGATTAAGTCTGTATTTAAGAAGTTACTGTGTTTTAATTTACTTGTATTCTGATGAAGTCGTGAGATGAAAGCGGTGAATAAATTTTTGTACGCTATTTTGGTGCTTGTCTAATTGAGTACGCTATTTTGGTGCATTTCTAACTGAGCATCTATTGAGGTTTTTACTTCTGCCTATTTTCCTTGGATCATAGTTTTTTGTGCCATTTTTTGGATTATCTGTTGCTTTTTCCGGCATTTGTTATGGCGGAGGTTGCGGATGAATCGTTGTTAAACTTAACAGTTCATGCTACTCCTTCGGCAGGAGTCGACAACACTAATAACATTCTTTTAACCACATTGGTTGACATTCAAACATCGTTGAAATTATTACTGGCTAAAGCTGAGAAACCGAATGGTGGTGTGCACACTTCTAGTCCGCCTACCTCGTTTCATGAATGTGACACAGTTATAGACCTTGGAAGTCCAACGCCGGAAGTCAACGGACAAGGAGCAAAGAAGAAACGTTTGCCATTTCCTTCCCGTGGGACTACCAGCGTTTGTTACGACGAGTTACTCAACAAAAATGATAATCCATTTAATATATCTGGATGTTACCATGAGGACAACAACAACGAAGCTGTTTCAGCTCAGCGTGAACAACTCCTAAGGTTATTGAAAAGGTACAAATCTTTGCAACTAGAAAATTGTTATTTTAATAGGTGCATTGACCTCGGCATAGTTCCAAAGGGGTTAAGATTTTTTAAATGCCCTAATGGAGTTGGCCTGGGTAATCCTATGTTCAGTACATTAATGTCTTTTTTTAATGAGGCTGGCTTAAAGTTCTTAAAATTACTTATTGATAATAACATTGAGAAAATGAATTTACTACGAACTGAAATCAATAATGTTGAAGCTTACATAAAATCCAGAATTTCTAATGATAGCTTCAATTCACTTTTTAAAGTTTTTTCCAACAAAGTGAATACACATGCTTCTGAGGTAACTAGTCGGAAGCATTCAAAATTAAGACGGGACATCGCTTCCTACAACAACAGGACAGCTTACAATAATTTTGCCCTTAACATCCGCAATATTAAGACTAACGGACATTTTCCATCTACAGCCGACAATTCTGATCGACGTTCTTTTAGTGATATTGTTGGTGCTGTAAACACACGAAACAGCAATTCTTGTTTAAACAGCAAAGAAAGTACTACTGATTTTTCTGGCATGGATGTTATCTCAAAAGTTTCTACTGACAATACCACCAGTTCGTCTGGTAGCAAAGCTGTTAATGTTGAACAGCTAAATGCCTCTACAAACAGACACTCTCCATTAAAGACATTAAAGGACAGTAGTATCAAGAATAAAAATACCGGTGATTCATTAACCATCAAGAAGAACCAAGTGAGCAACGGAAATAGATTGACTGTACTGACTCGCAGTCGCACTTTTTTGGAGTCGAATTCGTCGGGGGACGAGGCCTGACTGAATCAATAAATTGTTTTAATGTTATTAATTTAACAGGACATGTATTTACTGATGCTGAATTAACTGTTTTGAAGTATGGTTTCACATTTGTCCCTTATAGTAAAGCTAATTACACTAAGACTGTCATCGATTTAAAAAAGTTTACCAGAATTTTGAATTTAACATATTTAATGAATGAAATACCCAATTCTGACAAAATTTTGATTAAACCTTCAACTTATACACCTAGATTACATCATACCATCAAGGTGTTTGAAGATTTATGTATGGAAGATTTAAATAGAATACTAAAAAACAACAATAGGCGTGGTAAGGATAACTTAAATGTTAATGAAAGAAAGGCCATGAAAAATCTTAAAGCTTTGAGAAATACATATAGATTCATGAAAAGTGACAAAGGCTCCAATATTGTCATTATGGAGCAATCTATGTATCAAAGAAACATGTTAAATATTTTGAATAATGAGGAAGAATGTCAATTAACAAGTTTATATGAAATTCGTAAACAATTTAATTTTATTAATTCATTATTATATGATTTATTAATGTCAGGTCGCATTAGCATTGATTTGTACAATTTTTGTGTAGTTGAAAATCCAAAAATTGGTGTTGTTTTTGGCATACCAAAATTACACAAAGACTCAAAAAAAACGCCTTTCAGACCCATTGTGTCATCTCCACACTCTGTAACAGAAGGTATTTCCCTAGTTATTGATGCCATGCTGGAGCCATTATTGAATAATGATTCTTCTTTTACAAAAGATTCTTGGCATTTTTTAGAAAAAGTTAAAACGTTTTCTAACAGTAAAGTTTTTGATCCAGCTAAGCACATTATCTTCACACTTGACGTTGTATCCTTGTATACATGCATTCCGCATGAAGGAGGTATAGAAGTAATACGTTGGTATTTGACTAAAAAGAAATCATTTCCAAACCACGTCATTCAAACTATATGTGAATTTTTAGAAATTATACTGGAGAATAACTTCTTTATGTTTAATAACAAATATTATAAACAAAGGAGAGGCATAGCTATGGGGTCTTCTGCAGCCCCAGCCTTTGCCAATATAGTGATGGCATGGTGGGAAAATGAAATTTTAACATTGTTGAGTGAAAAAGTTAATGTTATTTTTTATAGTAGATTTATTGATGACTTAATCTTTATTATAGAAGGTGATGACAACACTATTGACATGTTTTTAAATGACATCAATATGGGTTCTGAATTTTTGAAATTCACCAAAGGTGACAGCGGACTGTTAGTGAACTTTTTAGATGTGTGTCTATGGTGGGACATAGATGCAAACAGATTTCATAGTAAAATACATAGAAAACACACATTCACCAATGGTTATCTACACCATAAAAGCTGTCATCCTAGACATGTAATCAATAACATTCCAAGAGGTCAATTTATTCGAGCGTGTCGGATGACCACACGCACTAACGATTTGGTTAATAAGTTTCATTTCATAACATCTATGTTTTTGGATAGGGGTTATAACATTGATGTGTTATTCAAGGATGGTACTGACATTTTTAGTAAATGTCATACCAAATATTCAGCCATTCTCAACGATTCACAAAGCATTAATTCTATTCCAAATAGTCACCATAAAGAAGGAAGTTTTAATTCTAAAGTTGTTTGCTCCTTCGATATGAGTGGAGACATGAATTGTATTTTATCTGTATTTAATGCCAATTGGAAAGTGATTCAAGGAAACATTGATATTACAAAAATAATAGGATATAAACCACAAATTGTTTTTAGAAACACTAATAACATCAAAAAAATGTTAGAGTGTAATGACTTCTTTTTAGACAGTAACATCACGGTCAAGAAAGGCATGTTCTGCTGTGAAGGATGCAGAATTTGTCGGTACATTTCAGTAGGACCATATATTTCAGTGGTCAACAGTGACAAGACCATTAAAGTTCCTGGTTTCATCAACTGTCATACTAGTGGTGTAGTTTATATTGGAATGTGTACCTCTTGCCCAGCATTCTATATCGGAATGACTACACGTAGTTTGGCCACTCGCATTAAGGAACACATTTACAGTATAAAAATGCAAGGATGTGAACAATGCTTTATACAAGCATTCAGTTGATTGTTTATTTTTTAAAAAATTTGTGTTCTCAGTATTGGAAGTATGTAAACCAGATAAAAGGGCAGGGGATTTTAGAAATTATGTCGAACGTAGAGAGACAACATGGCAAGTAAGATTATCTTCTGACAAATATCCAGGTTTAAATGACACAGTCAATGTTAAGTGTTTTTTAAAATATCGTGAATTAAGTATTAAAAAAGAACAAGATTTATTAAGGTTCTTCGGAAATTGATAAGTGCATTTTTAAATTTTAATTGGTTTCTTTAATTGATTGATTAAGTCTGTATTTAAGAAGTTACTGTGTTTTAATTTACTTGTATTCTGATGAAGTCGTGAGATGAAAGCGGTGAATAAATTTTTGTACGCTATTTTGGTGCTTGCCTAATTGAGTACGTTATTTTGGTGCATTTCTAACTGAGCATCTATTGAGGTTTTTACTTCTGCCTATTTTCCTTGGTTCATAGTTTTTTGTGCCATTTTTTGGATTATCTGTTGATTATTTCCTGCATCAAGGTCACCTGCTAATAAAGACAGACAATACCACAGTTATGTGGTACATAAACAAGCAAGGAGGTACCCATTCCTACCCTCTTTGCAGGCTGGCAATGAATCTTTGGGAACTTTCCCTAAAACTCAATATAGAGCTGCATTCCCAGTTCGTACCAGGAAAGGACAATGTACTGGCGGACATCCTAAGCAGAAACTCCATGGATCCACACGAATGGATGTTGCATCCAGACATTTTTCTTCGGATAGCACAATCATGGGGAAGGCCGGACATAGATCTTTTTGCCTCCCCCCACAACCATCAACTGAAGAAATTCTGCACAAGGACATACCATCCTCAAGCATGGAAAGTGGACGCCCTATCCTTCAGCTGGAATGCTCTAACAGTATATGCATTCCCACCTCTTCTGTTAATGACCGAGGTCTTACTGAAGATCAGGACAGAGCAACCAAAAGTGATTCTGATAGCTCCGGACTGGCCAAGACAACACTGGTACCCACTGTTAAAGAGCATGTCACGCACGAAACCGTGGCCTCTACCACAATGGCCACTTCTTCTGACACAGCACAATTACAAAACTCTGCACTCCAGCCTAAAAACCTTGCAGCTGACAGCCTGGAAAATACCTTGACTCCTCACCAGGATAAACTATCCAAGAGGGTAAAGGATATCGTCATGGAAGCACGGCGGCCTTCCACAAGAAAGGCATATTCAGCAAAATGGAAAAGATTTCGAACCTGGAGCACCGCAAAGGGTCAGGATCCGACAGTGATGAGCATTCCACATATCCTTGAATACTTGGCTGAAATGCTCCATAATGGCCTTTCTTATTCATCCATAAAAATTCATGCTTCAGCTATTTCAGCAGAGTACAACACTGATCCACCTGTATTTTCTCAACCTCTGCTAAGGCAGTTTCTAAGAGGGATAAAAAACATCAACCCTCCAAGGAAACCACAAGTGCCTACATGGGACCTTAACTTCATGTTGGAAAAATTAACTCTACCTCCCTTTGAACCAGCAGCATCTTCGGAACTACAATTCCTGTCTTGGAAGACTGCCTTCCTTCTGGCCATAACCTCAGCAAGAAGAGAGTTAAAGGCCCTCATGGCAGTACAACCATTTCTCATTTTCCATAAGGAAAGAGTCTCTTTGAGAACCAGTCCTTCATTCATGCCAAAGGTGGTATCCAGGGTCTCACTGAACCAAGCTATCCACCTGCCTACTTTCTTTCCAAATCCACAAAATAAAGGAGAGAAACTTCTGCATACCCTGAACATTCACAGACAGCTGTGCTACTACTTGGACAGAACTAAGACTTACAGAAAAACTGACCAACTGTTTGTAGCATATGCTGCTGGTGTACAAGGAAGAGCAATTTCCAAACAAACAATTTCAAAATGGATAGGAAATTGCATTCGATTCTGTTACTCTTTTCATGGAAAAGCTGTGCCAGCTAACATCAGACCTCATTCCACCAGAACAACAGCCACCTCCACAGCCTTCTTAAGAGGGTGGCTACAAAGGACATTTTAGAAGCTGCTACATGGAGCTCTGTGCATACATTTTCCAAGCATTACAACTTGCCTTTATATTCCAGATCCAGAGCAGGCTTTGCTACTGCAGTCCTGCAGGGCATGTTAGCTACACCATCCTTTTCTTAGGTCCTACCACCCCCAGCTTGGCTATGGTATTCTACCCATATGTAAGGACTGCAGATGCATCCTTGAAGGACATAGTACAGTTTTGTACCTACCATAAATGTAGATGTCCCAGCTTGGCTATGGTATTCTACCCATATGTAAGGACTGCAGATGCATCCTTGAAGGACATAGTACAGATGTTCTTCATCTCACATTGCTGCAGTCCTTACTTATGGGTAGTCCGCTGTCCTCGGTCGGCCCGAATACCAAAGTATTAGGCTGACGTCGGTCATGGGCGCTCAGAACTGACATCAGAGCGTCAGGGTATAAAAGCGCATGACCGACGTCATATCCCCAGTCTTTTTTGCCGCATGGTCCGATGCAGAAGCAGCGTTGCGAGTGCCGTTCGGCGTTCTGAAATTTTCGAAATCTGAGTTTCAGACCGAAACCAAGTTGGGCTAAGTACCCCGTTGGGGAATATTTTTGTTTTTTCTTGCCTCAGTTAATTCCGGATGTCAGAAAAAGTGAATAATTGTATTTCTTGTGGGAAACAGATACCGCATAGGGATTATCACTCTCTTTACATTCCTTGTTTGGGACCGGACCACGTAGTCGGGTGTCGGTTTTGTGCTAGGTTTAATAAGCGCACTATAAAAAGAAGGTTAGATTGTGCTAGGTTAGTCTTTGGAAAGCGGTGTAATTATAATATGCCGTCGGATCCTCCGACGCCCGCTTCCACGAAGCGCAAAGACAAATCCTTGAAACCTAGACAGGTTGATTCGTCCATTTCGGACGCCGGTCCTGCAGAAGCTACAGTAGAGCAGGGGGCTCCGGCTGAAGTTTCTGTTGAGTCTCAGGGGGAAACTTTGATTTTGCAGGATGTGGCCTCCCAGGAGTCAGGTCAGGCTGAAGGGGCCTCTCAAGTTACTGTTCTCCCTTCTATGCCTAAGGTGGTTAGGCCTTCTGCTTCTATTCCTAAGGCTTCTTCTAAGGGCAGGTCTGTTTTGCCTTCCTCTGGTGTCCCTCCAGGTACTTCAGGGTCTGTGCCTAAAAAGCACATGCTTAAAATGGCAGAAGATGTGATTACTTTAATTAGAGGTTCTATGCCCCCTCCTGATAAGAGGCCCAGGGTGGAGCCAGAGTTGGAAAGTTTGGATCAGGCCTCAGATGACTCAGAGTCTTCTGCTGAAGATATTCTAGATTTTCCTCCTTATTCGGATTCTGATGCAGAGGATTCCACTCCTTCTGCTTCTCCTCCAGAGGATTTTTCATTTTCAGAAACTCTGCATTCCATGAGGGAGCATTTTAAGTGGGAAGGACAGGATTTCTCTGATTCAAGGAAGAGGCTTAGGGAATTCTTGTTTTTACCACAGCATAGACCCTTGGCTATACCTCCTGTTTTGGATGTTCAAGATGTTTTCTCGGAGGCTTCCCTTAATCCAGATTCTTTGCCTCCTGCGCCAGTTAAACCGGACAGATATTACAGGGTGCCTGAGGCTCATAAATATCTGTATAAGAGTCCTAGGGCTGACCCAGAAACTATTAGTCAGGGGCCTAAGGGTGTTAGAGCCTCTGTTGTAAGGAATCCGGTTCCTCTAGATAAGGAAGCTAGAGCTTTGGATAGATGGGGTAAGAAGGTGTATACCTCTTCTACTTTAGCAATGAGGGCTTTAAATTGGCAGTTTCATATGTTGAAGTATCAGAATTTCCTCCTTTCTCAGCTAAAATCTAAAATGGATGCTTTGGCAGAGGGCATAGAGTGTAAAGAATTGCAGGATTTAGTACATGTCTCTGAACAGGTGGGTAAGCATTCTTTGCAGTGTGGTTTTGATGCTGTGCAGGCCTCTTCTAGGGTGGCTGCCACTGGTTCAGTTCTTCGCAGGCACGCCTGGCTTAAGGATCAGAATTTGTCCGAGCATGTTAAAACTAGAATTCTGGATGCCCCTTTACAGTCTGAAGTTTTGTTTGGTCCCCTGTGGAGTCGGTTTTGAAGAAAATGGAAGACAAGGCTAAGTCTATGCAGACTGTTAAAGATTTTTTGCAGGTGCAACCTCCAAAGTTTAGTAGAAATTGGCCTACTAAGGGGTGGACCTACCCTTCTTCTGATTCTCAATCTAGGGGTAGATCTAGATGTGGCAGGGGCAGAGCTCACAGTACATTCAGGCCTAGAACTTGGAGTTCGCCTGCACAATCTGCAGGTGAGGGCAGGGGCCAGTCCTTTCGTAAACAGGCCCAATGACCTGCATTTTCAGCTGCCAGATTCTTCTTGCCTGGCAGCTCCTTTGGGAGGAAAGTTAGCACTCTTCAGGCAAAACTGGCTTTTAGTCACCCAGGACAAATGGGTATTGGACATTATAAACCGAGGCTACAAGTTTTATTTCCATACATTGCCTCCTTTCAAAGGCATGCCAGACGTTCCTCCTCGGCAAAGGATAGAGGCTCACAAGCAGATTTCTTTGCTTCTTCAAATAGGAGCTATGCAGCCAGTTCCTCTGTCAGAAGTGGGACTAGGATTTTATTCTCGCCTGTTTCTAGTACCAAAGAAAGGGAACACGTGGAGACCAATTTTGGATTTATCTATCCTCAACACTTATCTGGACATTCCAAAGTTCAAAATGCTGACGTTACAACAGCTTTTACCTCTGTTGGGAAAAGATCACTGGATGGTAACTCTGGATCTCAAAGAGGCTTATCTTCATGTTCCTATCAGGCCCAGTTGCAGGAGGTACCTGCGTTTGGCTGGAAATTTACATTATCAGTTCTCTGCATTGCCCTTTGGCTTATCTACTGCCCAGAGTGTTCACAAAGGTTCTGGCTCCAGTGATAGCCTTTTCAGGTTAAGAGGAATACAGATTTATCCTTATTTGGACGATTGCCTGATTATTGCACAACACAAGGACGAACTTCTTCATCATCTACAGTATGTGATGGTAGTGTTAAGATGCCTAGGGTATTCTGTGAACGAAACAAAGTCCAGTCTAGTACCCTCTCAGGACATGTGCTTTCTGGGTGTGAGACTGAATACAGCTTCCCAGATGGCATTTTGACCCCGGACAAACAAAGAAGCCTTTCTCTTTATTTCCATCAAATGTCTCTACAGTCCAGGCTGACTGCAAGGACAGTCCTTCAAGCCTTGGGGTTCATGGCATCTTGTATTCTGGTGCTTCCCAATGCCAAACTGCATATGAGGAAGCTTCAATGGTATCTCAAAAATGTATGGACACAACACTGCCAAGATCTAGACACTGTCATTCCAATAATACCTTGCATTCAGAAGGAATTTTTGTGGTGGGCTCAGGAATGTCACCTAAACAAGGGACTCTCTGTGACCCGACCAGAGGCGAGTCAGATTTTAACGACAGATGCCTCGGACAAGGCCTGGGGAGCACACCTCAATGGAAAATGGGTGCAAGACACGTGGCCTGTCAGACTTCAACATTTGCATATCAACTTGAAGGAGATGTTAGCAGCTCAATTTGCATTGATGGCTTTCAGGGATTTACTTCATCCAGGACAGGTGTTGATTCAAACAGACAACACTACTGTCATGTGGTACATCAACAAGCAAGGGGGATCCCATTCGTACCCTCTTTGCAGGCAAGCGATGATTTTGTGGGAGACTGCTCTCAGTTTACAACTCAATCTTCAGGCAAGGTTTCTACCAGGAGCACAGAACTCCTTAGCATATGTGTTGAGCAGACAAATTGTGGATCCTCACGAGTGGAAACTGGATCCTCATGTGTTTCAAAAGTTGACAGTGTTATGGGGGACTCCAGACATAGATCTGTTCGCTTCTCCACTAAATTACCAGTTGCCAAAGTTTTGCACAAAAATGTTTCATCCCACAGCTTGGAAGGTGGATGCTCTATCATTCAGTTGGAGCAATCTTCATGTCTATGCCTTTCCACCTCTGCCTCTCATTCCCAAGGTACTCCTGAAGGCCAGAATAGACAAGCCATCCATGATTCTGATAGCGCTGGATTGGCCTCGACAGCACTGGTACCCACTACTGAGGAGTTTAGTACAGGAGCCTCCATGGCCTCTACCTTTGATTCCGTGATCTTTTGTCTCAGGAGGGCAATCACTTCCTCAATGTCAAGATTCAGTCTCTGCATCTCACAGCCTGGCATATTCTGTTCTAGACCCTGGAGGGTCTCAGCTTCCACAGCAAGTTTTGAATGTTATTTTGGAGGCCAGAAGGCCTAGTACAAGGAAAGTTTACGCAGATAAATGGAGGAGATTTTTTCTTTGGAGCAGAGCGAAGGACTTTGATGTTTCCAAGCCTGATTTAAGTGTTTCTCTTCAATATCTTACTGAGTTATTGGACAAGGGTTTGTCTTTCTCCTCGATAAAGGTTCATGCTGCAGCCATTTCGGCTCATTATGACTGTGACCCTCCTTTGTTTTCCCATCCGTTGTTTAAGCAATTTCTTAGAGGGGCAAAGAACATAAGACCCCCACGTAGAGCTCCTACTCCTGCCTGGGATCTCAATTTTGTGTTGGAAAAACTTACTCTACAACCTTTTGAGCCTGCAGCTACTGCCGAGTTAAAGTATTTATCATGGAAGACTGCTTTTTTGTTGGCCATTACCTCTGCAAGAAGGGTTTCTGAATTACAGGCCCTTATGGCAGTGGAACCTTTCCTGATTTTTCATAAGGATAGGGTATCTTTGCGTACTAATCCTTCCTTTATGCCTAAAGTGGTTTCTAGTGTGGCCTTGAACCAAACTATTCATTTGCCTACTTTTTATGCAAACCCCCAAAATAAAGGGATTTTGCATACTTTGGATATTCACAGACAGTTACGTTATTATTTGAGCAGAACCAAGGGGTTCAGGCAGTCTCAGCAGTTGTTTGTTTCTTTTGCTTTGGGTTCTCAGGAAAACCTGTTTCAAAACAAACTATTTCTAAATGGATTGGGTTTTGTATTTCTTTCTGTTATTCCCATCATGGTAAGGAGGTTCCGGCTGGAATCAGACCTCATTCCACTAGAGCTACTGCCACTTCTACTGCCTTTCTAAGGGGGGTAGCTACAAAGATATTTTGGAAGTGGCCACTTGGAGTTCAGTACATACTTTTCCAAGCATTACCACCTTCCTCTTTATTCTAAGTCTAGGGCTGGATTTGCCTCTGCTATATTACAGGGCATTTTAGCAGCCCCTAATGCTTTATGATTTTGCCATCCTCCCTTTACCTCTGCTTTGGGATTCTACCCATAATAAGGACTGCAGCAATGTGAGATGAAGAACATAGTACAGTTTTGTACCTACCATAAATGTAGATGTTCGAAGATCCACATTGCTGCAGTCCAATTTACCCTCCCTCCTTCCCCTCTGTAGTTTGGCATGGTAATATGGTTTGGGTGATGGTTGTTGTTGGGCATGTTTTTGGGAGGTATCCTGTTTTTGGGCTGTGGCCTTTCTTTTTAGGGCCTTCTGACATCTGGGGCAAGAAAAGACTGAGGATATGACGTCGGTCATGCGCTTTTATACCCTGACGCTCTGATGTCAGTTCTGAGCGCCCATGACCGATGTCAGCCTAATACTTTGGTATTCGGGCCGACCGAGGACAGCGGACTACCCATAAGTAAGGACTGCAGCAATGTGGATCTTCGAACATCTACATTTATGGTAGGTACAAAACTGTACTTTTTGTACCTACCATAAATGTAGATGTCCGATGGGTATGCATCTGCAGTCAGGTTTTCCCTCCCTCCTACCCCTCTGTGGTAGTCTTTGGGTACCTATCCCTCTTTTTAGCTAGCTGGGGTTATCTTTTGTGGTGTATTTGTTTTTTATTGTTGTGCATGATTGGAATTTATTAATTTCTCCAAAATTTAGCCTTCTTTAGCGGGCACCTGGCATCTGGGGCAAGAAAAACTGAGGAAGATGGCGTCGGCTGACGCTTTTATACCCCAGGCGCTCTGACGTCAGGGAAAAGGGCGACATCAGCCGACGCCGGACCCAGACTTTGGAATCCGGCCGACCGAAGGGCTGCCTGAGGCAGGACAACCCATATGTAAGGATTGCAGATGCATACCTATCGGACATCTACATTTATGGTAGGTACAAAACTGTACTTTTCTCTTACTGAGAAAGCATTGGGATTTGTCATTGTAGATTGTGTGTTTGGACAGATCATACCAGAGTGAGCAGTATATTCTGCTATGGGTCTAAAGGAGAAGAGGGGGGTAATGACTTCCTTGGACCTAGAAGATGTACCTTGATGATCAGCTGGGTTTGATGGAAGGACTTTGATAACAGTAGACATGGCTTTTCTTGTTCTGTTTGCAAATCTCCTGATGTCCTTCATGGATGCATCTGCAGTCATAACAAGTGGGTTGTCCTGTCGTCAGGCAGCCCTGCAGTCGGCCGGATTCCAAAGTCCGGTCCGCTTCGCTGATGTCGCACTCCACCCGACGTCATCTCTGTTGGTCTTCGGTATAAAAGCATCAGCCGACGCCATTTTCCTCAGTCTTTCTTGCCGCGTGGCGCTCGAAGCAGAAGCTGTTCGCAAGTGCCTGTCGGTCGGATCCAGAGATTACTTCTACCGAATACTACTTCGAAGACTTCTAAAGCTAAGTACCCCGTTGGGGACTCTTTCTTGCCTCAGCCGATGTCAGAAAAAGTTAACAATTGTTTAACATGTGGGAAACAAATACCTCATAAAGATTTCCACTCTTACTGTCTGCCTTGTTTAGGCCCAGCCCACGACGTAGCAGCCTGTTCGGCCTGTGCCTCTTTCAACCGACGAACGCTTAGGCGTCGGTCAGAGTTTGCAGAACAGTTTTTCGGTACTGATTTTGCGTACATTATGCCGTCGGATCCTCCGACTACCCAGTCTTCCAAAAAACGCAAAGATAAAGACCGACACTCGCGGTTTCGGCCGAAACCACGGTAAAGCAAACCGAGTGTCTCGGTTTCGCGAAACCGAAAACTGATCTAAGCACAGCTGAACCTATTCTTACTACTGAGGCCCTGCTACAACTCTTGAATCGACCTCAGAATTTTTACCCACTACGGTGGTTGACTTATCAGACACCATCCCTTGGATGTCTCTACCCCAGCACGTGGTGCTGCTAGGCCTCCAGCAGCCATGTCCATTAAGGCCTTCGCCAGGGCTAAAGCAGCCAAGACTACTAAATCAGTGCCTGTTAAACCCCCCACATCCAGGCCCTCTTCTAGTTCTCAAATGCTTTCTTTGGCAGAAGATTTAATTTCTTTAATTAGAGGATCTCAATCTCACCCAGACAGGGCCTCTCAGCCCCCAGAGAAGAGGCCTAGGCCAGAGCCCCCTGAGCCAGTGTCTTCTGATGATTCTGCTGATGAATCAGACATAACTGACCAGCCAGAGGCTCCCTTCTCCAATTTTGAAGATTCTGATGCTGAAGAATCCATTCCTGCTGCTTCCCCACCAGAAGAATTCTCCTTTGGGACACCTTGCATGCCATGCCAGAACAGTTCCAATGGCAGCAACAGGATTTTTCAGACTCCAGAAAAAGACTTAGAACCTTTCTGCACCTCCCACAGCACAGGCCCTTAGCTATACCTCCTGTTCTATCTGTGGTGGATGATGCTTTTAATGATGTTTGCTCCGCTCCAGATTCTTTACCCCCAGCCCCTGCCAAACCAGACAGATTTTACAGGGTGCCAGATACTCATCACCACCTTTACAAGGCCCCACTTGCAGACCCAGAAACTATATCCCAGGGTCCCAAGGCAGTAGCCGCGACCACAGCTAAAAACCCTATTCCTTCTGAAAGGGAAGCAAGGTCATTAGACAGATGGGGTAAAAAGGTCTACACTTAAGGTACTCTCTCAGCTAGAGCTTTAAACTGTCAGTTTCACATGATACAATACCAAGAGTTTATGCTTGATCAGTTAACTAAAAAACTAACCACTGATGAATCTCTTGATAAGAAATATGTATTAGAGATGGTAAATAACATACAACAGGTTAGCAACCATTCCTTAAAATGTGGCTATGATGCACTGGAGGCTTCATTTAGATCAGCCATGACAGGCACAGTGATAAGAAGGCATGCATGGCTAAAGGAACAAGCTTTACCGGATCATGTTAAAGCCAAGTTGCTAGATGCTCCTATGGACAAGACAAGTTTGTTTGGTACACCTGCCCAGCAGGTTATGAAGAAAATGGAAGAAAAGGCAAAATCTGTTCAAACTGTTAAAGATTTCTTGCAGGTTCAACCCCAAGGTTTAGCAGGAACTGGCCTGCCAAAATTGGTCCTTTCCTGACTCCACAAAATTTCAAAGGGGCAGGAATAGACGTTCCAGAGGCAGAAACCAACCCAGAGGAGGTGCCTACAGAGGACGACAGTGGCAAGGTAACAACAGAGGCACAGACACAGCCACTGCCACTACATCAGCACAACCACAGTGACTTAATCCTAACTCCGCCTACCAGGGAACAAATAGCAGCTCCTCTAGGTGGAAAGTTAACCTTATTTTCAAAGAACTGGCACTACATAACAAAAGACAAGTGGATTTTACAAACCATAGATCAAGGTTACGGTTTCACTTCCACACTTTACCAGTCAAAAGAGGAATGCCAAATCTACCTCCAAATCAAAAAACAGAGGCTCTACGCCAGATAATGGAGTTAGCCAACATGAGAGCTGTGGAAAGAGTGCCAACAGCAGAACAAGGAAAGGGGTTCTATTCCAGACTATTCCTAGTTCCAAGAAAGGAAAAAAGTTGGAGACCAATTCTCGATCTGTCCACCTTAAATACATACATCATTGTCCCAAAATTCAAAATGCTGACCCTACAGCAACTTCTTCCCATGCTGGGCAAGGAGTCTTGGCTGGTAACTCTAGATCTCAAGGAGGCATACCTGCACGTCCCCATTCGACCAATCTGCAGAAGATACCTCAGATTTCTTGCAGGATCAGAGCACTATCAATTCTCAGCATTGCCCTTTGGCTTATCTACTGCCCAGAGTATTCACAAAATGCCTGGCATCAGTAATCGCCCATTGCAGACTACAGGGAATTCAAATTTACCCATACCTGGACGACTGCCTGCTACAAGGGGACAACAAAAGCAAGCTGACAACAGATTTACAAAGGGTCATTTACTTGCTACAAGGACTGGGATACACAGTCAATTTACAAAAGTCAAGGCTGATACCATCCCAAACAAGGACATTCTTGGGCGCGGAATTGGACACAGTACAACAAATGGCATTCCTGACTACAGAAAAACAAAAAGAACTTCCACTTAACTTGTTCAGTTTTGTTAGTGCCAAGAAGTAAACAGCAAGAAAATTTCTGCAGGCCTTGGGCTTCATGGCATCATGCATAATCTTGGTCCCATTTGCCAGACTACATATGAGGAAACTACAGTGGTACCTAAAGAATTTATGGTCCCAACACAGACACAGTCTAGAAACAGAAATCCCACTAATTCCATGCTTAAAACAGGAGTTCCTATGGTGGGCTCAGGCATGCCAGTCAAACCCAGGCCTACCCTTTCGCAGATGTCAACCAAGCCAGACCATCACAACAGACGCTTCAGACCTAGGATGGGGGCCCACATGCTGGACAAATGCGTGCAAGGATTGTGGACACAGGATCAACTTCACCTGCACATCAATCTAAAAGAAATGCTGGCAGTAAAACTGGCAATCCAAAAGTTCAAACCATTCCTCAAAGAGGGCCAGTTGATGATAAGGACAGACAACACCACAGTCATGTGGTACATCAACAAACAGGGAGGCACTCATTCATACCCCTATGCAGAATGACCTTGGAGCTGTGGACCCTGGCACTCAGCTACAACATTCAGTTACAGGCAATATTTGTACCGGGAAAGACAATACTCTAGCAGACATATTAAGCAGAACCACTTCGATGCCCACGAATGGAAACTGCACCGGACATCTTCAAGACCATCTCAAAGAAATGGGAATGCCACAGATAGACCTATTCGCATCACCTCTCAATCACCAGCTCAAAAATTCTGCACAAGGACATTCCATCCACTAGCATGGAAAGTGGACTCACTCTCCTTCAACTGGAAAGGCCTAACAGCATATGCATTCCCACCTCTTCCTTTGATACACAAGGTACTACTAAAAATCAAGGAAGAACGTCCAAGGATAATCCTGATAGCCCCAAACTGGCCAAGACAACACTGGTACCCACTACTGAAGAGCATGTCTCGAACAATATGTGGCCAATACCCTGATGCCTTTGATGTTAACTCAGAACAACTACAGCATCATACATCCAAACCTAAAACGCTACAACTGACTGCATGGAACATCACATAGCAGCAGCTAATCCAGAACTTTCTCAAAGAGTTAAAGACATTATTCTTGAAGCACGCAGACCTTCAACAAGAAGGAACTATGCTGGAAAATGGAAAAGGTTTGTCATTTGGAGTACCGAAGAGGAAAAGATGTGTCAAACATAGATATGCCTAACATTCTGGACTATCTGGCGAACTTCTTCATTCAGGCCTGTCCTACTCCTCCATCAAGATACATGCATCAGCTATTTCAGCAGAATACAGCTTTGATCCACCTGTTTTTCGCACCCTTTGCTCAGGCAGTTCCTCAGAGGAATCAAGAATGTAAAACCTCCAAGGAAACCACCATTACCAGCTTGGGATTTAAACTTTGTGCTAGAAAAGTTGACACTATCACCCTTTGAACCAGCAGCAACAGCAGACCTACAACACCTGTCATGGAAAACTGCTTTCCTACTGGCAATTACTTCAGCAAGGAGGGTTTCAGAACTACAGGCCTTAATGGCAGTGCAACCCTTCCTAATCTTCCACCAAGATAGTGTCCATGAGGACTAATCCTACATTTATGCCCAAGGTGGTATCCAGAGTATCTTTGAACCAGGCAATCCACCTACCTACCTTCTTTCCCAACCCACAAAACAGAGGGGAAAGAATACTGCATACCTTGGATGTACATAGACAGCTACGCTACTACTTGGACAGAACAAAAAATAGCAGAAAGACTGACCAACTTTTGTAGCCTATGCAACAGGAAGGGAAGGAAAAGCTATTTCCAAACAGACAATCTCCAAATGGATAGGAAATTGCATACGATACTGTTACTCCTTCCATGGAAAACCAATTCCACAGAACATAAGACCTCATTCTACAAGAGCAACAGCCACTACCACAGCCTTCTTACGAGGAGTGGCAACCAAAGACATTATTGAGGCGGCTACTTGGACCTCCGTGCATACATTTGCCAAGCATTATAATTTGCCTCTGTATTCCAGATCCCGAGCAGGGTTTGCCACTGCTGTACTGCAAGGGATCCTAAACACACCATAATCTACTTTTATCCTCCTCCCTAGTTGGCTATGGTATTCTACCCACTTGTTATGACTGCAGATGCATCCATGAAGGACATAGTACAGTTTTGTACCTACCATAAATGTAGATGTCCGAACTGGATAGCATCTGCAGTCAGGATTACCCTCCCTCCTTCCCCTCTGTGGTACTCCTAGGGTGTTTACCCTCCTAATAGCTAGCTGTTGGGGGGGAGTCTTTTATGGTGTATTTGTTTGTATATATGTACATATATGCTTATTGTTGTGTTTACCTCTATCTATTTGGAAACATTGGCATCTATCCAAATTTTAGCCTGCAAGAGGGCTACTGGCATCTGGGGCAAGAAACACTGAGGAAAATGGCGTCGGCTGATGCTTTTATACCCGAAGACCAACAGAGATGACGTCGGGTGGAGTGCGACATCAGCCGAAGCCGGACCCGGACTTTGGAATCCGGCCGACTGCAGGGCTGCCTGACGACAGGACAACCCACTTGTTATGACTGCAGATGCTATCCAGTTCGGACATCTACATTTATGGTAGGTACAAAACTGTACTTTTTCCTTTTTGATTTTTCAAGTCATCTCTCCATCTTAGAAACCAAACACTCAAATGATATGTAGGGATAACTGGACTTAAACCAGGATAATTGGACAAGGACAGAGAAAAGATAATCATCTTAAAATTGTTAATTTCGGTTGAGCTCCTCTTATCAAGGTACATCCAGCAGAGATGGTTCTAATTTCCATGCTAGCTGACCCTGTTCGTCTTTGGAATTGCTTAGGGTTTGCAAAACCTTCCTAAAGTGCTTTTGCTTTGTTAACCTTCTGTGTGGGACCCTGTCTCCTTGAGATTTGTACTTTATGCTAGACAAGCTGAACTTGTCCTACTTTTGACCCCGCAGCTAATGCTGTTTTGATTGGAAAGCATCATTATTCATGGCAGTTAAACATCTCAGGAAAAATTAAAAAATTGAAGCGGTTCCTGTCAGGCCAGCTGTGCCCTAAAGCTAGGGATGTTCTTCGTGTTTCACTGTTGCAGTCATTACATTTGGGTATTCCTGCTGGCAGGTTGCCCTCAACTGGCCTGAATTCCAAAGTCTTGGGTCCTACGTCGGCTGCCGTCGCCCCTTCCCTGACGTCAGGAGTATAAAAGAAGCAGCCAATGCCATTTTCTTCAGTCTTTCTTGCCGCGCGGTGCCCGAAGCAGAAGCAGTTCGCAAGTGCAGGTCGGCCGACTCCTGAGATTTTTGTGTTCGAGTTTCAGATCCGAAGTCTTCAATAAAGCGAAGTACCCCGTTGGGGAAACTTTTTTTCTTGCTCCAGACCGATGTCAGAAAAAGTTAATAATTGCATTTCTTGTGGAAAGCAAATACCTCATAAGGATTTTCATTCTTGCTGTATTCCTTGCCCAGGCCCTGATCACAACGTTGCTGATTGTCAGTTTTGTGCTTGATTTAACCAACGCACTATTAAGCGTCGGTATGATTTTGCTTTAAACTTTTTTGGACGCCGGTTTAATTATCCTGAAATGTCGTCTGATAGCCATCCGAATATCGGAGTTTACAAAAATGCAAAGAAAAGGATAGAGAAAAACAACCGAGGCCCAAAACTGACGACGAAGCTTCTTCTAAGCCAGTCACCAGTTTTCAGTGAGGCACTTTCACAGCCCTAGACGCCCATTACTTTAGAGTCACAGGCCGCTACCGACTCCCATGTCGAGTCGGCCATGCCGCTGGATACTCAAGGTATTGGTGCCTCTGAAGCTAATCCCTCAGGTAGGTCCGGAGCCGCTGAGCAGGTACCAGCTTCTGAGGGAGTATTGAGACCAACATCTTTACATTAAAACGACTTTAGCTTCAAAGGCAAAGACTAAAGCACTTTCTAAAGCAAGGAAACAAACTCAGGAGCCATGTGGACAGGCCTCTATGCCCAAAAAACAGATGCTCAAAATGGCCGGAGACTTGATTACTTTGATCAGGGGGATGTCCTTCAAGGATGCATCTGCAGTCTTTGCATATGGGTTGTCCTGCCTCAGGCAGCCCTTCGGTCGGCCGGATTCCAAAGTCTGGGTCCGGCGTCGGCTGATGTCGCCCCTTCCCCGATGTCAGAGCGCCTGGGGTATAAAAGTGTCAGCCGACGCCATCTTCCCCAGTCTTTTTCTTGCCGCGTGGTGCCCGAAGCAGAAGCAGTTCGCAAGTGCCGGTCGGCCAGCTCCTGTAACTTCAGCTACCGAAGACTTCAAAAAGCTAAGTACCCCGTTGGGGACTCTTTCTTGCCTCAGCCGATGTCAGATCAAACGCTTAAAGTTAATAATTGCTTGACTTGTGGGAAACAAATACCTCATAAGGATTTCCATTCCTACTGCCTCCCCTGCCTAGGCCCAGACCACGACGTCTCAGCCTGTGCCTCCTTTAATCGACGCACTCTTAGGCGTCGGTCGGAGTTTGCAGAGGAATTTTTTGGGGCTAGTTTCTCTTATAAAATGCCGTCAGAGACTCCGACTTCTCATTTAACCAAGAAACAGAAGGACAAGGACCAACACACGCGGACCGTGGTTTCGACTGAAACTGCTCCTAGGCCTGCTGCGAGTGTCTCTGTCTCGGCTGAAACCGAGTCCTTGGTACTTCCGTCCGTAGAAACCGCTCAACCGTCAGCCTCGGTCCCGGAGGCCTTTTCTGAGTCTGTTATAGAATTACCCTCGGAATCCGGTGTTCAGGAACCTACCGACACCATTCCCCTAGACAAAACTACTCCAGCACGTGGGGCAGCCAGGCCCCCTGCATCCATGTCCATAAAAGCTTTCACTAGGGCTAAAGCTGCTAAGCAACAAAAAACTCTGCCTCCCAAGTCTATTTCTCAGGGATCCACTACAGGTTCTCAGATATTAAGTTTGGCTGAGGACCTTATTTCCTTAATTAGGGGCTCTCAGCCTCATCCGGACAGGGGCTCTCAACCCCCACTAGACAAAAGGCCCAGGGTTGAGTCTGCTGAACCTCAGTCCTCTGAGGCCTCTGATGGCTCTGCTCTATCAGACTACCAGGAGGAGGCCTTCACGGCCTACGAGGATTCTGATGCAGAGGAATCTATTCCCTCTGCCTCCACTCCTGAAGAGCTGTCCTTTGGGGAGACCCTTCACTCCATGAGAGAGCATTTCCAATGGCAGGGCCAGGAATTCTCCGATTCCAGGAAGAGATTAAGGACTTTTCTTCATTTACCTCAGCATAGACCTTTGGCTATCCCTCCTGTTTTAAGTGTCATTGATGATGTGTATTCTGAGTCTAGCACTACCCCTGACACCCTTCCTCTGGCTCCTGTTAAACCCGATAGGTACTACAGGGTCCCGGACTCGCATCATTTCCTTTACAAGGCCCACTCTGCTGACCCAGAAACTATTTCCCAGGGTCCTAAAGAGGTTGCAGCTGCCACTACTAAAAATCCACTCCCCTCTGAAAGGGAGTCCAAGGCTTTAGAGAGATGGGGTAAAAAAGTGTACACTTCTTCCACTCTGTCTATGAGGGCTTTAAATTGTCAATTTCATATGATACAGTACCAAGAGTATTTTTAGATGAATTGCAGGAAAAAACTGTCTTCTCCTGAACCCCTAGATCGTAAGTCACTTCAGGATCTGGTACATAATTCACAACAGGTTAGCAACCATTTCTTGCAGTGTGGTTATGATGCATTGGAAGCTTCATGTAGGTCAGCAATGACAGGTGCAGTCATACGTAGACATGCCTGGCTGAAGGAACAATCTCTGCCAGATCATGATAAGGCTAAGCTTCTGTATGCTCCACTGGAAAAGCAAAAGTTATTTGGCTCCACTGCTCAAGAGGTCTTAAGGAAATTTGAGGAAAAGGCAAAATCTGTACAAACAGTCAAAGATTTCCTCCAGGTACAACCACCAAGATTCAGCAGAAATTGGCCTTCTAAGAATTGGTCCTTTCCAGAAGAGAGATTTCAAAGAGGCAAGAACAGGCATGCCAGAGATAGAGGGCAAGCTAGAGGCTCCTACAGAGGACGTCATTGGCAGCCTCCTAACCAGAGAGGTAGTGCAGGTCCAACAGCTGCTGCACAAAGACAGACTCAATGACTTCACCTTGACCCCGCCGACCAGGGCTCAATTAGAAGCACCTTTGGGCGGAAAGTTGTCTTTATTCTCAAGAAACTGGCACAGTATTACAAGGGACAAATGGACACTGCAAATAATAGCCAAAGGATACAGGCTCCATTTCCATACATTACCAGAAAGAAAGGGAATGCCAAACCTGCCACCAAATCAGAGGGCAGAGGCTTTGAAACAAATTGCCAACCTATTGCAAATGAAAGCTATAGAAAAGGTTCCTCTCGCAGAACAAGGACAAGGATTTTATTCCAGACTATTCCTTGTCCCAAGAAAAGAAAAACAATGGAGGCCTATTCTCGATTTGTCCGCACTGAATACTTATCTCATTGTGCCAAAATTCAAAATGCTGACCCTACAGCAACTCCTTCCCATGCTGGGCAAGGGGTCTTGGCTGGTAACTCTAGACCTCAAGGAGGCATACCTGCATGTCCCTATCAGACAAAGTTGCAGAAGACACCTCAGATTTCTTGCAGGTTCAGAGCATTATCAATTCTCAGCATTGCCCTTTGGCTTATCTACTGCGCCCAGAGTATTCACGAAATGCCTGGCATCAGTAATTGCACACTGCAGGCTTCAGGGGATTCAAATATGCCCGTATCTGGATGACTGCCTTATACAAGCAGACAGCCAACAAACCTTGGAAAAACATTTGAATTATGCCATCCGCCTACTACAGGCCTTGGGATACACAGTCAACATTCACAAGTCAAGACTTGTGCCGTCCCAAAGAATAACTTTTCTGGGTGCGGAACTAGATACAACCACCCAAATGGCTTTTCTCACAGAAGAAAAACAAAGACAACTACCGGATTACTTCAAAAATCTAACAAAACAAACTCAGATGACTGCAAGGAAAATCCTGCAGGCCCTGGGTTACATGGCATCATGCATTCTTCTGATTCCACAAGCAAGGCTGCATATGAGAACTACAATAGTACCTAAGGAGTTTATGGTCTCAGCACAATCACAGCCTAGAAGCTTTGATACCACTCATTCCATGCCTTCAAAAGGAATTCATGTGGTGGGCCCAAGCAAGCCAGTCAAACAGGGGCCTGCCTTTCAGCAAACCAGTAACCAGCCAAACCATTACCTCGGACGCTTCAGACCATGGATGGGGAGCACATATGGAGGACAGATGCATCCAAGGTCTATGGTCTCAGAAAGAATTGCGCATGCACATAAACCAAAAGGAAATGCTGGCAGTGATTCATGCAATCGAGGCCTTCAAGCTCTTTCTACATCAAGGCCACCTACTAATAAGGACAGACAATACCACAGTTATGTGGTACATAAACAAGCAAGGAGGTACCCATTCCTACCCTCTTTGCAGACTAGCAATGAATCTTTGGGAACTTTCCCTAAAACTCAATATAGAGCTGCAATCCCAGTTTGTGCCAGGAAAAGACAATATACTGGCGGACAGCCTAAGCAGAAATACCATGGACCCACACGAATGGATGCTGCACCTAGACATCTTCCTTCAGATAACACAGTCATGGGGGAGGCCGGACATAGATCTTTTTGCCTCCCACCACAATCGTCAGCTGAAGAAATTCTGCACAAGGACATACACCCACAAGCATGGAAAGTGGACGCCCTCTCTTTCAGTTGGAATACTCTTAACAGTGTATGCATTTCCACCACTCCCACTAATGACCAAGGTCTTACTGAAAATCAAGACAGAGCAGCCAAAAGGGATTCCAATAGCCCCGGACTGGCCAAGGCAGCACTGGTACCCACTGTTACGGAGCCTGTCACACACGAAACCGTGGCCTCTTCCACTATGGACACTCCTTCTGACACAGCACAATTACAAAACTCTGCACTCCAGCCTGAAAACCCTGCAGCTGACAGCCTGGAGAATACCTTGACTCCTCACCAGGAAAAGCTATCCAAGAGAGTGAAGGATATCATCATGGAAGCTCGCAGACCTTCCACGAGAAAGACATATTCAGCAAAATGGAAAAGATTCCACACTTGGAGCACCGCAAAGGGCCTAGATGCCACAGTGATGAGCATGGCACATATCCTGGAATACTTGGCAGACATGCTCCATAGATGCCACAGTGATGAGCATGGCACATATCCTGGAATACTTGGCAGACATGCTCCATAATGGCCTTTCTTACTCTTCCATAAAAATTCATGCTTCAGCAATTTCAGCAGAATACAATACTGATCCACCTGTCTTCTCTCATCCTCTCCTAAGGCAGTTTCTAAGAGGAATTAAAAACATCAATCCTCCAAGAAAACCACCAGTGCCTACATGGGACCTTAACTTCATGTTGGAAAAGTTGACTTTACCTCCCTTTGAACCAGCAGCATCTTCAGAGTTACAGTTCCTGTCTTGGAAGACTGCCTTCCTTCTGGCCATAACCTCAGCAAGAAGAGTATCTGAATTGCAGGCACTCGTGGCAGTACAACCATTTCTTATTTTTCATCAGGACAGTGTCTCCTTGAGAACCAATCCTTCATTCATGCCAAAGGTGGTATCCAGGGTCTCATTGAACCAAGCTATTCACCCGCCTACCTTCTTTCCAAACCCATAAAACAAGGGAGAGAAACTTCTGCATACCCTGGACATTCACAGACAGTTACGCTACTACTTGGACAGAACTAAGACTTTCAGAAAAACTGACCAGCTGTTGGTAGCATATGCTGCAGGCATTCAAGGAAAAGCAATTTCCAAACAGACAATTTCAAAATGGATAGGAAATTGCATTCGATTCTGCTATTCTTATCATGGAAAAGCTGTGCCAGCTAGCATCAGATCTCACTCCACCAGAGCTACAGCCACCTCCACAGCCTTCTTAAGAGGGGTGGCTACCAAGGACATTTTAGAAGCTGCTACATGGAGCTCCGTGCATACATTTTCCAAGCATTACAATTTACCCTTGTATTCCAGATCCAGAGCAGGCTTTGCTACGGCAGTCCTGCAGGGCATTCTAGCTACACCATCATTTTCTTAGAGCCTACCACCCCCAGCTTGGCTATGGTATTCTACCCATATGTAAGGACTGCAGATGCATCCTTGAAGGACATAGTACAGTTTTGTACCTACCATAAATGTAGATGTCCGATAGGTATGCATCTGCAGTCAGGTTTACCCTCCCTCCTTCCCGTCTGTGGTACTTCTTGGGTACTTATCCCTCTTATAGCTAGCTGGGGTTATCTATTATGGTGTATTTGTTTTATATTACTGTGCATGTTTGCAATATTTTGTATTTCTACCAAATTTAGCCTTCCTTAGAGGGCACCTGGCATCTGGGGCAAGAAAAACTGAGGAAGATGGCGTCAGCTGACACTTTTATACCCCAGGCGCTCTGACGTCGGGGAAGGGGCGACATCAGCCGACGCCGGACCCAGACTTTGGAATCCGGACGACCGAAGGGCTGCCTGAGGCAGGACAACCCATATGTAAGGACTGCAGATGCATACCGATCGGACATCTACATTTATGGTAGGTAAAAAACTGTACTTTCTCATCCCCCTCCTGATAAGAAGCCTAGGCAAGACACTGACTATGAATCTTCAGATCAGGTTTCTGTTTCTTCTGATCAGGAATATTCTCTTCCCACCTATGAGGATTCTGATGTTGAAGAATCTATACCTTCAGCATCTCCTCCCGAGGACTATTCCTTTGGGGAAACCTTGCATACCAGGAGGGAGCATTTCCACTGGGAGAGCCAAGATTTTTCAGAATCTAAAAAGAGGCTCGGGGATTTTCTTTTACTACCTCGGCAGAGACTTCTACCCATTCCACCTGTGTTAAACATTCTAGATGTGTTTTCGGAGTCTAGTCTGACCCCTGACTCCTTACCCCCAGCTCCTGTTAAGCCTGACAGATATTACAGGGTTCCTGACTCTCACAAATTTCTTTTTAAAAACCCTGCTGCTGACCCAGAAACCATTCCACAGGGTCCAAAGGGAGTTAAGGCTTCCACTGCAAAAACCCTACCCCCCCTGACAGAGATTCAAGGGCACTGGATAGATGGGGAAAAAAGGTTTACACATCTGCAACTTTGGCTATAAGGGCCTTAAACTGTCAATTTCATATGCTTAAGTATCAGCAACATGTCATGGGATTGCTTAAACATAAAATGTTGTTAAATTCTGAATGTGCAGAAAACAAGGAAATGCAGGATTTATTGTATGCAGCAGAACAAGTTGGAAAACATAATTTGCAATGTGGTTTTGATTCTTTGGAGGCCTTCTTCAAGGCCGCAGTTATGGGTTCTGTAGTTAGGAGGCATGCTTGGTTAAAGGAACAAAATCTGCCTGATCATGTTAAAGTTAAATTACTAGATGCACCTTTACAGCATGATACTTTGTTTGGTGTTAAGGCAGAAGAGGTGTTAAAGAAAATGGAGGACAAAGCTAAATCTATGCAAACTGTGAAAGATTTTTTACAAGTACAGCCACCTAGGTTTAGTAGACACTGGCCTACAAGAAATTGGTCCTTTCCTGTGTCAGACAGACCTCAAAGGGGCAGATACAGACGCCCTAGGGACAGATACCAGGTGCAAGGTTCTTATAGGCCCAACCAATGAGGTGCTTTTACCTCGAAAGCTGGAGAAGATAGATCACAAACATACAGAAAACAGTCCCAATGACTTCCCCCTGCCTGCACCAAGCATTTATCTTCTGGCAGCACCCTTAGGGGAGGGGGAAAATTAGCACTTTTTGCTCAAAATTGGCACATCATAACCCTGGACAAGTGGGTTCTAAACGTAGTGTCACAAGGCTACAAGTTCCATTTCCATACTCTGCCAAAGGCAAACGGCTGGCCAGATCTGCCAAAAAATCAATGGGCAGAGGCACGAAAACAAGTCTCATCCCTCATGGACATGGGAGCCATTCAACAAGTACCAGGACATGGGAGCCATTCAACAAGTACCAGAGCAAGAGCAGGGACAAGGATTTTACTCAAGACTGTTCTTGGTACCCAGAACGGACAAGGCCTGGAGGCCGATACTGGACCTATCTATTCTGAATACTTTCTTGGATATTCCGAAATTCAAAATGTTGACTTTGCAGCAGTTTTTGCCCATGCTGGGCAAGAATGTTTGGCTTGTGACTTTAGACTACAAGAGGCATAACTGCATGTTCCAATCAGACAATCATGCAGTAGATAGCCAAGATTCAAGGCTGGTTTAATGCATGACCAATTCTCTGCACTGCTCTTTGGCTTATCTACTGCGCCCAGGGTCTTTACAAAGTGCCTGGCACCAGTAATTGCATTCTGCAGGCAAAGAGGAATACAAATATATCCTTATTTGGACGACTGTCTCATTCAAGCAGAGAACAAGGGCATTCTTCTTCAACATCTGGCGTTTGTGAAAAGACTTCTAACATACCTAGGGTACACAGTCAAAAAAGAAATCAAAACTAGTGCCCTCACAAGAGATAACATTCCTGGGTGCAAGCTTGAATACACAATTGCCCAGATGGCTTATCTCACACCAGACAAACAAAGGCAACTGACTACCTATTTCAAAATGTTGGCAACAAAGGCCCAGTTATCTGCAAGAAAAATTCTGCAGGCTTTGGGCTTCATGGCATCCTGCATCCTACTAATTCCATATGCAAGACTGCATATGAGCAAACTTCAGTGGTACCTAAAAAGTGTTTGGACTCAAAATTGCCACAGCCTGGAAACGGTCATTACTCTCATTCCCTGTCTGCAACAGGAGTTTCGATGGTGGGTAAAGGCTTGTGACCAGAACAAGGGACAGCCATTCACATTACCTCAAGCCAGGCAGACGCTAACAACTGATGCATCAGACTATGCCTGGGGAGCCCACATGGCAGGAAGGTGCATTCAGGGCACATGGTCCTCAAACAGGGTTGCCAGACGTCCCTATTTGGGCGGGACTGCCCTGAGATCAGCAGCCTGATCCTGAGTCCCGCCCTGCCGGTTTAAATCCCGGCCAGCCTCCGCTTTGTTTTTTTTTTTTTTTTTTTTTGATTGGCTCGTATACCTGGCATACGAGCCAATCAAATATCGCCAAACACAGAGCTTCTTGTGTTCCGCATTAAACAGAAGTAGCTCCGTGTTTAACTATTTTTAATTGGCCCGTATGCCGGTATACAGGCTAATCAAAAATCGCTAAACACGGAGCTACTTCTGTTGAATGCGGAACTGCAATGTTCCGCATTAAACCCGAGAAGCTCCGTGTTTAGCAATTTTTGATTGGCCCGTATGCCGGTATACGGGCCAATCAAAAATCGCTAAACACGGAGCTTCTCGAGTTTAATGCGGAACTGTAATGCATTAAACATGAGAAGCTCCGTGCTTAGTGCAGAGCTTTTTTTTTTTTTTTGGTCTTCACTTGCCATGAAAGAGCTTTTTTTTTTTGTCCCTACCTAGCTGGTTGGAAATCTGGCAACCCTGTCCTCAAACCAAATGCATCTACATATCAATCAAAAAGAGATGTTAGCTGTTCAAAATGCCCTGACAGCCTTCAAGGACCTACTTCATCCAGGACAACTACTGATAAAGACAGACAACACCACGGTCATGTGGTATATAAACAAGCAGGGGGGCACTCATTCTTACCCCCTTTGCAGACCAGCCATGACCTTGTAGGACACAGATTTGACTTACCAAATACGTCTACAGGCACAATTCCTGCCAGGAAAGGAAAATACTCTGGGAGACGAACTAAGCAGAAAACTCATGGATCCCCACGAGTGGAAACTAGATCCACAAGTCTTCAGCATGATAACAAGGAAATGGGGATGCCCGGACATAGATCTATTTGCCTCCCCTCTCAATTACCAACTAAAAAGATTCTGCGCAAGGACTTATCACAGACAAGCATGGAAAGTGGACGCCCTAGCTTTCAGCTGGAAAAACCTATCGGTATATGCCTTTCCTCCACTGCCTCTCCTCCCCAAGGTGCTCCTAAAGGTCAGACAGGAGAAGCCAAAGATGATACTGATTGCCCCAGACCGGCCACGCCCGTACTGGTGTCCAATACTATGGAACTTATCTCTATACCCAGCTTGGACCTTACCTCAACTACTGTCCCAGCAAAACAATCAGATCATGCACAGCCAACTCAGGACATTAAACTTGGCAGCATGGTGGATAATGCAGTCATACAAAAAACACATCTCAGTAAAGCTGTGATGGATGTCATTCTGGAAGCCAGAAGGCCTAGTACTAGAAAGTCTTATGCTGGAAAATGGAAGAGATTATGTGCCTGGAACCAGGCACAAGGAACTGATACAGCAGTACCAAATATTCCTCAGATTTTGCAATGCTTAACTGAGATGCTGGACAAAGGCCTATCTTTTTCATCAATTAAAATTCATGCCTCTGCCATTTTGGCTCATTACAATACAGAGCCACCACTTTTTTCTCATCCTTTATTAAGGCAGTACCTCAGAGGAGCCAAAAATGTAAGGCCCCCAAGGAGACTACCAGTACCTGCAAGGGACCTCAACCATGTCTTGAAAAAGCTCACCCTGCCTCCTTTTGAGCCAACTGCTACTGCAGATATGAAGTTTTTACCTTGGAAAACAGCTCTGCTCTTAGCAATTACTTCTGCAAGACAAGTTTCAGAGCTACAGGCACTCATGGCTGTGGAACCTTTCATCATTTTTCATCCAAACAGGGTCTCCCTGAGGATAAACCGAACATTTATGCCTAACGTAGTGTCCAGTGTGGCTCTTGACCAAGCCATCCATCTGCCAAACCTTTAACCAAATCCACAGAACAAGGGGGAGCGAATTCTGCATTCTTTGGACGTACACAGACAGCTTGGATTCTACTTGGACAGAACCAAAGCTTTGAGGAAGACAGAGCAATTACTAGTGGCATATGCTGCAGGATCACAAGGAAAGCCTATCTCAAAGCAGACTATTTCTAAGTGGTTAGGCCACTACATTCATTTCTGCTACTTACACCATGGCAAGCCAGTGCCTAAGGGCATTAGGCCTCATTCCACCAGAGTTGCAGCCACCTCAGCAGCCTTTCTCAGGGGAGTACCAACCAGAGACATCTTAGAGGCGGCTACTTGGTGTTCAGTGCACACCTTTACTAAGCATTATCATCTGCCCCTCTACTCTAAATCCAGGGCAGGCTTTGCCACTGCAGTTCTGCAGGGCCTCATAGCTGCTCACACTGCTGTCTAGTTCCAGCCTCCCAACCATAGCTTTGGGACTCATGACTGCAACAGTGAAACACGAAGAACATAGTACGGTTGTGTACACTTACCATAAATGTAAATGTTAGTGTATTCACTGTTTCAGTCCAGGTTACCCACTATATATATATATATATATATATATATATATATATATATATATATATATATATATATATATATATATATATGTGTAAAGTTTGGCTACCCTTTTGGGGGGCACCTGACATCAGGGGCAAGAAATACTGAAGAAAATGGCATCGGCTGCTTCTTTTATACCCTGATGACCTGACGTCAGGGAAGGGGCGACAGCAGCTGACGCAGGACCCAAGACTTTGGAATTCAGACTGGCTGAGGGCATCCTGCCAACAGGATTACCCAAATGTAATGACTGCAACAGTGAATACACTCTCTAACATCTACATTTATGGTAAGTGTACACAACTGTACTTTACTCTTCGCTTTTAATCTCTTTTATATTTAGAGTGGCCACAGAGAGACTACTATATACAGTCAGTTCGCATTTATGTGCTCTTCCTGGATATACAGCCAGAGAAAGTGTTGTCTTCATTATATAGACCTGCACTCCCAATTAGTTTTACCCTTTGTAGGACGAAATATTGCTACCCTTTATACTCCTTGCCTATTTATGTAGTTGCTTGGTGACCTAAACCTAAATAGACATTTAACTAGAGTGTCAGTGTTATAATCTGGCAATAATACACAACTGGGTGTAAATGTCTCGGGATATACACACATTTGGCATGGTTTGATCATGAAGGTGAAGCTCAAGTGATTGAACAAAGCCAGCCATGGATAAATCTAGATACCCACATACAAGAGTGAATTACGCCTGTTAAACAATTTCATTATTTAAGAAATAAATTGCTGCTTACCTTTCTTATATAATGTCATTTTATGATGGGACTTTAGTGTTTGACCTCCTCCTGCATTCAAAATTATGTACTGTGCATGCCTGTGATGCAAACATCTGCATGCTTCCGTATCAGTGCAGTGGAAGAGGTGGAACAGAGAGGAGGGCATCTCCTTAGTGTTTTGTCCTTTCTCCCATTTAAATGTGTCCAGGTTATATCCAGGCTCTTTTGCTCAAGAAGTCTGGACAAAAGCTGCTCCAGTAGCATAAAGGGATAAAGCCCTGACTATGGCCCAGCTGACCTTGCTTTAATTAGCATCTCGAATGACTGAAGTTGTGGCAGGGAAGGGATCAGATCCAGAGATTTCAGCTACCGAAGACTTCGAAAAAAGCTAAGTACCCCGTTGGGGACTCTTTCTTGCCTCGGCCAATGTCAGACAAAGTAAATAATTGTTTAACTTGTGGGAAACAAATACCTCATAAGGATTTCCATTCTTACTGCCTTCCTTGCTTAGGCCCAGACCACGACGTATCAGCTTGTTTAGCCTGTGCCTCCTTCAACCGACGGACTCTTAGACGTCGGTCGGAGTTTGCAGAAGAATTTTTCGGATCCGCTTTTGCATATAAAATGCCGTCGGAGACTCCGACTACGCATTTGGCCAAAAAACGCAGGGAAAAGGACTGACACTCGCGGCCCACGGTTTCGACTGAAACCACGGCTAGGCCTACTGCGAGTGTTTCGGTTTCGGCTGAAACCGAGCCCTCGGTTCTTACTACGACAGAAACAATACCTCCAACAACCGAGGCCAGAGAGGCCCCGGCTGAGTTGGCTTCAGAAATCCCTACCGAAGCTAGCGCTCAAGATTTGTCCGACACCATTGTGATCCGAAGAGGGGAGTTGTTCTCAGATGGAAACAGAGTATGGTGGTTGGAAAAGGGAGTTGGGTAGGTCATTTAAAGAGAGGAATGCTTGTTACTATTCTTTTGCAACAGGGCCAGACTTGGTTCAGTGGCCACTGCTCAGAGTGATAGCAGTGTGCACTAGAAGACCTCTCCTGGAAGGATCTGCTAAAGACTGATACTCTCCTGTAGTTTTTTCTAATGTGTGTGTGTGTCTTTCGGCTTTTCCCGGTTAGGGGTCGCCACAGCGGAACTCCGGTCCGCTAATGATTGGCAGTAGAGTTTTACATGCTGGCTTGCCGGGCCTAACGCACAACCTTCAACGAAGGAACGCCCATTCACGCATGTCGTCACACAGTAGACGCTTTAACTGAGAATCGAACGGCCAACGTCTAACTGTGAGGCGACAACGCTACCGCAGCACCACCACCGCAGTTTTTTCTAATGTAGATATTTAAATTGTACAACAATGATCATGGTATTCACATATTTACTTTAATGGTGAGTTATCAAAACGACAGTAAATTTTTCTCTGGTTCTTTACCTTCTTTTGTGGATGTGGGTATGCATATATATGTATATGCTGTAGGGGCAGATGTTTAAAACCAGGAAAATTTTTGTGTGCCAAGTAGTCCTGATGCCTGTGCTGTAAATCTTGTATGTCCCTGTAGCCAGAATTCAACTTCCACAGGTATAATTTTGATAAGTGAGCCTAATTTACATTTTCTGATTACCTCAACATTTATAGTGTAGGCCGTATCAATGTAGGGGAATTTTTCTCCATATGGTCACAATACAGTCGTTTTGAATGGATTACACAAGTGCTATTTTTGTAAGAATACTTCTGATTTTTGCATTTTCAGCTGCAAATACTACTAGCAAAAGTCTTATATTTTTCTTTAATACTGTTTAACTGCTGCACTAGATTGAGTATTGAAACAGTATTAATGAGATTGTCAAGATGGTGTTTTTTTGTAGCATTACTTGGATAAAACTGAAATAAAAATTTACAATTTATATTTACTTAGGGTTTTCCCAGCAGACAGTATGCTGTCATGTTTACTTGCATAGTATTTATTTTAGCAGTACATGGTCATCAGCAGTTTAGTTTTCTGCTGGTCTTTCTGCAGTGCCCCATCCCTCCATATCACTGTGCATTTTGTATAGACTTTAAAGTTTCCTCATTTCATTGCTGAACAGGTTGTAGTGGTCTTGTGTAATACTTACTGAATATGTCCCTTTGACCTTAGAATCCACTTAGGAAATACTGTGATACTGGGAGAACCATTGCGATAATTGGGTATCTGATCTTCGCTGATGGTTTCTGGAAGTGTACATTTCCTCTTTCTTTTAATGAAAAAAATGTGAAATCCATACCTGTGAGCTTTGGAAAGGTTTAAAGCAGTGATAGTGAATCTGTGACATGTGTCAAAGGTGACACACCACAACATTTTGTGTGACACACCAGTGTTCACCAACACCCATGTTACCAAAAAGACTGCTTTTGCATTTGTTGCTTGTGTGAAGTGCATTGAATTTTGTGCCAGGTGCCAGTTCAACAACACTGCTGTACAGTTAAGGAAGTTATTAACCTCAGACTATTTCAGTATACTTTCTCGACAGAGTCTGCAAAGGGCAGTGCTGACTTTTTTTCTTGTGTGGTTACACTTCTGCAAAGGGCAAATAGTATGCATTTCTAAGTGTGTGCTGTTTTGTATTCTTCTCAACTGTCCCTCTTAATCCCTCCTGAAACTGGCAACTTTTTACACTTAATGATAATAATTAAATTTATAGACTAACTTTACTTCAGAAAATGTATATTAATTCACATTCATTTTTTTATCTGTCATGGTCTCAAATTAATAGTACCAGTAGTTTAAAACCGTCCATGTCTCTTATTTATAAATTTGGACCCGATTTCTGTTGAGATTTATACCTGATGTACTGAGAGCCATACTGTTTATTTTTATTTGTTTATTTTATTTTTTTGTTGGGGGGGGGGGGGGTGGCTGACAAGTAAGCAGAGTCAAGTTAGGGATTTTCCGAATTTTTGACACTTCGAACGCAAAAAGGTTTGCCATCACTGGTTTAAAGCATACCAGCACAGAAACATTCCCCTTCTTTGCATAGACTTATCCCAAGTTTGTCCTCATACCTATTTTGCCAGTGCATCGGCAAAGTTCAGGTTCTGTATCCTTTGTGTGTACTTTCCTCCTGGACTTAAAACAGCAGCGACTTTTATTTCTTGACTGTTGATCACAAAGTTTTGTCAAAAATCTTGTCATTAACCTCCTTTTCTTGATTCAACAAGTAAAAAATCTCAGTTTTCTTGCTTTTGAGTGAAAATTCACATCATTGCATCTGAGAGCAAGAGGTAAGGGTGGAGATTTTACCTGGAAAAAATTCTATTTACAGCCGTTTCAAAAACAACTCCAAGAAAACCTGCCTTCAACATTTTTCAATTCTGTGCCAGCTTGACTTGTGAACTTTGCATTCTATTAGCTACCATATCTCTCATTACCTATAAAATTACCTAGCCTTTTGTTAAAGTTTTTATGCATTCCTAATGTCAAATAGTGGCCCATTGCATTTGTTCACTGCTTGTTTTGTGAATCCGTTTACTGTCTTACTGCCCGCTAGAGGTTCTTTACCCCTTAAACCTTCCAGTATACTTAATCACTACAGACGTAGACCATGAAGTAAAGGAGTGTCCTTCCTTGTGTCATTCTCCAAAGCATAAGGTCATATCTTGGTGTTTAAAGCGAATGGCTCCTCATACCATGTAGCCTTTTACTAACTGAACCTTGCATGTTTTGTAAACTTTCTTTTGTCTTGATTTTACTGCTGTCCATACCAAGTTACCATGCTCTAATCTTGTTCTAATTAAATTGGTGTGTGTTACTGCCCGTTTGTTAAATGCTGTTTGGGCAGCACAAGTTGTATTTTATTAGAATTCCCATGTCATTTAAAAAAAAAAAATCCATCCATTATCTTACCATCCCTGCATAGTTCCTACTGCAGTGCTCTGAGGACCCGGGTCCAATCCTGAAAATCTGATTTGTCTTTGCAGATTTTTCCTTTAGTTTTGACTTTCACTCCCTCTGAGAAGCATGCTGCATGACTGGATAGTGTAAACTGTCTATAGTATATATCCTTTCCCTTGTAGTGTGTATTGTCATTGAAAAGGGGCATGTCTGTGAAGGAGCAGCTCACTTGGTAAACCTAAACTTTTATTTGCCAAAACACCAAGTGTTACACGCTAATTTTACTAAAAGGAAAGGCACTAATTTCTGTCCACCGTTTTACTTCATTTGAACTGACTTGCCGGCATTTACACTCACTGCTACTTATTTTATCTATCTTTACATCATCTGTATGATTTGAAGTGGAATGTGGAATTTCTTGTGATAGTGTCATTAGTATGAATAAGTAACTGAGGAATGAGCACATATTGCAGAGGAATATCCCACTGAACAACAGCACTGTTTCTAGATCTATTTTCTGTCATTACTTCTGTTGGTGATAAAGTCCACAGATGTAACCGATCGGTTCAGTTTAGCCATTTTATTTACACAAGTCATGTTATGTATTGTTAAAACAGATTTGATGTATAAAACATCCTTGAACTGTCTGTTGCTACAAACACTTTAAGAAATCATAGTTGCATACCATTGAAGACCGTTTAGATACCTCTGCTGTACCTAGTTCACCCAGTTCATAAATTATCCATTGATATATAATGAAAACATTTAATTTCTCACAGGTAGAACGCCTAGTATTATGTAGGTGTCGTAGCCACTGTACCTCTAGCCGTTATAAAGTGGCACAGCCTGAACTCCAGGTTCTATGCATTTCCTTAGGCTGCACCTGAGAAGGCTTAATAATGGTTTTCAAAGCAGTGATAGTCATTCTTCCAGCACATTTCATTTGGTACCATGTAGCTCTGAGGATTTATTTAAATCATTTATATTTTGCACAGTCGTGATTATTGTGCTCCACTTTCCCTTGTAGCTTTAAGTAGTTGCTGCTTCCTCAGTTTTTCAATGGTGTATATAGTTCAGATATGTTCTTGCTATTTGTTTTCCTGCAGTTCCACTTCTACTGCTTTTTACCTTTATTGATTTATGTAGTTAAGGTTTTGTGGATCTGGTACAAGGAGGTCCATTCTCATAAGCAACAGGATTTAAGCCATGGATTCAGCTCTGCAACTGAAACTTTCCCAGGCTACTAGCCTGTCCCACTTTTACCCTTATTTCCCAGCAGGCTAACCTCCTCTCCAGATCTCTTTTGCATTGTGTCATGTGCAAAGATCATGGAAAAAGGAGTTGTGGGTAGATGGATAATGGCATTAGAGAAATAATTCCAGGACAAGTTCTTAAAAAAAAAAAAAAAAAAAAATTGTGAAAAAAATCTTAACCGTTCTTTTGCTTTCTTACTTTAAATAGTTGGTTCATTTTATTAGAATTAATCTGATTTTCATGTCAGACCGATCCCTTTTACTTTGTCTTTTGCAGTTTTAGGTTTCCCTCCGTCTCTTTTCTAGACCTTGCAGATGTTTATTGTGCATACAGCTGCAGTCATAACAGATGGGTTCTCCTGCCGTCAGGCGGGTCCTCGGTCGGCCGAATTCCAAAGTCTAGGTCCGGCGTCGGTTGTCGTCGCTTCTTCCCTGACGTCAGTGCGACAGGGGTATAAAAGAACCAGCCAACGCCATTTTCTTCAGTCTTTTTTGCCGCGCGGTGCCCGAAGCAGAAGCAGTTCACAAGTGCCAGTCGGCCAGCTCCTGAGATTACAAAAAATTTTGGAACCGAAGTCTTCTTAAAAGCGAAGTACCCCGTTGGGGAAACTTTTTCTTGCCTCAGACCGATGTCAGACAAAGTTAATAATTGTATTTCTTGTGGGAAGCAAATACCGCATAAGGATTTCCATTCCCTCTGTATACCTTGTTTAGGCCCAGACCACGACGTCTCGGTCTGTCGCTTTTGTGCTACATTCAGCAAACGCACTATTAAGCGTCGGGCGGAGTTCGCCCAGCATTATTTTGGGAAAGCATTTAACTATACTATGTCGTCGGATACTCCGACTCCGGTTTTGTCTAAAAAAACGCAAAGACAAGGACCAACACTCGAGGTCCGCGGCCTCTACCGACACCACGCCAAAGACGACTACACGTGGTCCGGTTCTCAGCGAGGCGCCTACGCAGCCCCTGATTACCGACGACACATCTTTGGCGGTGTCTCCTGTACCTGAGGTCGCAGGCTCCTCGGCCCACACCCTGACTACAGATACCGAAGCCACGCTTGGCATTGAAACACAGAATGTGGACAGGTCTACCTCCACTCAAGGTGTCTTCAGACCTTCCTCTTCTTTCTCCATCAAGGTTTTCACCAAGTCTAAAGCTACCATGCACCCTAAGAGACCAGCTACACAGGGCCCATCTCCAGGCCCCATGCCTAAGAGACAGATGCTTAAAATGGCTGAGGATTTAATTACTCTAATCAGAGGTTCTCAGCCACCTCCGGACAAAAGACCCAGAGTGGAGGAAGATTCCCCCTCTTCTGATCAGGGCTCCATTATTTCAGAGCACAAGACCCAGAGTGGAGGAAGATTCCCCCTCTTCTGATCAGGGCTCCATTATTTCAGAGCACTCTGATTATCAGGAACAGTCTTACTCTCCTTTTGAAGACTCTGATGCAGAGGAATCTATTCCTTCTGTATCACCCCCTGAGGATTACTCATTTGGTGAAACTCTGCATACCTTAAGGGAACACTTCCACTGGGAAGGCCAGGATTATTCAGATTCCAAGAAAAGGCTCAGGGAATTTCTTTTGTTACCCCAGCACAGGCATCTGGCTATACCTCCTGTCCTGGACATCCTAGATGATGTTTACTCGGAGGCCTGCCTTAACCCGGACTCTCTCCCTCCAGCTCCAGTCAAGCCTGACAGGTACTACAGGGTTCCTGACTCTCACCAATTTCTATACAAAAGCCATGCTGCTGACCTAGAAACCATCTCACAGGGGCCTAAGGGAGTTAAGGCCTCTATTGCCAAAAACCCATTGCCTTCCGAGAGAGATTCCAGATCCTTAGAAAGGTGGGGAAAAAAGGTATATACCTCGGCTGCCTTATCCATGAGGGCCTTAAACTGTCAGTTTCATATGTCAAAATACCAACAGTTTGTTATCTCAATTGAAAAGTAAAATGTCACAACCTGAACAACCAGACATGAAGGAGTTGCAGGATTTGATGCATAGTGCAGAACAAGTGGGTAAACATACCTTACAATGTGGTTTGGATGCTCTAGAGGCCTCATGTAGAGCTGCTGTTACAGGCTGTCATACGCAGGCATGCCTGGTTCAAGGAACAAGCCTTGCCTGATCATGTCAAAGCTAAATTACTAGACGCCCCTCTTCAAAAGGATGTACTATTTGGGGCAAATGCTGAAGAAGTATTACGGAAAATGGAGGAAAAGGCTAAATCAATGCAAACTGTGAAAGAATTTCTGCAGGTTCAACCCCCACGTTTTAGTAGAAATTGGCCTTCCAAAAACTGGTCCTTTCCTGCCACAGACAGACCCCAAAGAGGCAGATACAGGCCGAGGGGCAGAGGACAAACACAAGGCTCGTACAGAGGCAGACAATGGCAAGCTCCTACACAAAGAGATGGTGAGGACAACTCGCAATCTTTCAGAAAGCAAAACCAATGACTTTCCCCTTTGCATGCCAACCAGGTCTCAAATGGCAGCTCCCTTAGGAGGAAAGCTGGCACTATTCTCAAAAAATTGGCATATTGTCACAAAGGACAAATGGATCCTGAACATTATAAACAGAGGCTACAAATTCCATTTTCATACCCTTCCAAAAATGAAAGGCATGCCAAACCTGCCACACAATCTAAGGGCAGAGGCACAAAAGCAAATTTCAGCTCTTATAAACATGAAAGCAATTCAAGAGGTACCTACGCACGAACAAGGTCAAGGATTTTATTCCAGGCTATTTCTGGTGCCAAGGAAGGGCAAAGATTGGAGACCTATTTTGGATCTTTCCATCCTAAACATATTCCTACTCATACCAAAATTCAAGATGCTCACTCTACAGCAACTTCTTCCCCTGCTGGGCAAGGAGTCTTGGCTGGTAACATTGGACCTCAAGAAGGCATACCTGCATGTCCCAATCAGACAAAATTGCAGAAGATACCTCAGATTTCTTGCAGCTTCAACACATTATCAATTCTCTGCATTGCCCTTTGGTTTATCTACTGCGCCCAGAGTATTCACGAATGCCTGGCATCAGTAATTGCCTACTGCAGACTTCAAGGGATACAAATATACCCTTATTTGGACAACTGCCTGATCCAAGTGGACAGCAAGCACATTCTTCTGAAACATCTGGCTTATGTAATAATGTTATTAAACTCTCTAGGATACACAGTCAACAACGAGAAATCAAGACTAATACCCTCTCGGAAGATAATTTTCCTGGGTGCCAATTTGGACACAAACACCCAGATGGCCTACCTCACGCCAGAGAAGCAGGGGCATCTAATTCAATATTTCAGAACACTGGCAAATTGCACCAGGCTGACAGCAAGGAAAATCCAACAGGCTCTGGGATTCATGGCATCCTGCATCTTACTAATCCCATGTGCAAAGCTGCATATGAGAAAACTACAATAGTACCTAAAAAACATATCGTCTCAACACAGCCACAGTTTGGAAACAATGATACCACTAATTCCATGTCTGTAAAAGGAATTTCTGTGGTGGGCTCAAGCATGCCAAACAAACACAGGTCTTCCATTCAGCAGGCCTCAAGCAGATCAAGTCATCACAACAGACGCCTCGGACTACGCCTGGGGGGCGCACATGACAGAACTGTGCATTCAGGGCAAATGGACCCAAAAAGAAAAGCACCTTCACATCAATCAAAAAGAAATGCTAGCAGTGATAAATGCTATTACAGCCTTCAAGGACCTTCTACAACCAGGTCAGCTATTGATAAGAACAGACAACACCACTGTTATGTGGTACATAAACAAGCAGGGAGGAACACATTCTTATCCCCTATGCAGACTGGCCATGTCACTTTGGAACATGGCCATGGACTTACAAATGGAACTACAAGCACAGTACTTGCCAGGCAAGGAAAACACGCTGGCAGACAACCTAAGCAGGAACATGACAGATCCACACGAATGGAAGTTGCATCCAAAAGTTTTTACAGAAATAATCCAAGAATGGGGAAGGCCAGACATAGATCTCTTTGCCTCCCACAAAAATCATCAATTGACAAAATTCTGCTCAAGGATCTTCCATCCAAAGGCCTGGAGAGTGGACGCTCTCTTTCAGTTGGACATCAATGACAGTTTATGCCTTCCCACCTCTTCCTCTGCTGCCCAAAGTCCTATTGAAGACCAGAGCAGACAGACCAAAGATGATCCTCATTGCTCCGGACTGGCCAAGGCAACACTGGTACCCACTATTAAGGAGCCTGACTCATTCCCCACCATGGACCCTGCCTCTAATCCCTCTTCTTCTGACTCAGCACAGCTTCAAAACTCTTCACAGTCAGCTGAAGACACTCAATCTAGCCGCATGGAAGATTCCTTAGCATCACAGCAGGCCCTGCTCTCCAAGGAGGTTCAGGATGTCATTTTGGAGGCCAGAAGGCCATCAACTAGAAAGGCTTACTCTGCAAAATGGAAACGTTTTTGTGTTTGGAATGAGAAAAAGGGCCAGTGCCCTGGAGAACTGAATTTGCCTCAAATACTACAATATTTGGCCGAGCTGCTAAGCAGTGGACTTTCGTTCTCCTCCATCAAAATCCATGCCTCAGCCATTTCTGCAGAATACAAAACTGATCCACCTTTATTCTCTCACCCTCTATTAAGACAGTTCCTCAGAGGGGCTAAGAATTTAAGACCGCCAAGAAAACAACCAATACCTACTTGGGATCTTAATTTCATTCTGGAAAAACTGACTTTGCGCCCTTTTGAACCAGCTGCCTCATCAGATTTACAATATTTGTCCTGGAAAACAGCTTTCCTTCTGGCTATCACTTCAGCTCGTAGAGTTTCAGAACTACAGGCTCTTATGGCTGTCCAGCCTTTCATCATCTTCCATCAGGACAGAGTTTCATTACATACCAACCCGTCCTTTATGCCTAAAGTGGTATCCAGGGTAGCTTTAAACCAGGCCATACATTTACCTACTTTTTATCCTAATCCTCAAAACAAAGGGGAGAGATTACTGCATTCCTTGGACATCCACAGACAACTGCATTATTATTTGGACAGAACAAAGCCTTTCAGAAAATCAGAACAGCTTTTTGTGGCCTATGCGGTAGGAGCTCAAGGAAAGTCAATATCCAAACAGACCATCTCAAAATGGATAGCCCACTGCATACGCTTTTGCTATTCCTTTCATGGCAAAACTGTACCTACAGGCATTAGAACTCATTCCACCAGGGCCACAGCCACCTCTGCAGCCTTCCTCAGAGGAGTTCCTACCAAGGATATTTTAGAAGCAGCCACTTGGAGTTCTGTGCATACCTTCTAAACACAACAACCTACCATTATACTCCAAGTCTAGAGCAGGCTTTGCCACTGCAGTCTTGCAGGGCATTTTGGCTCCTCCTAGCTCCACCTAGTGCCTACCACCCCTTTCTTAGCTTTGGGATTCTACCCATCTGTTATGACTGCAGCTGTATGCACGATGAACATAGTACAGTTTTGTACCTACCATAAATGTAGATGTTCGAGTGCTAATACAGCTGCACTCCAGGTTGCCCTCCCACCTTCCCCTCTAGGGGTATTCTTTTATGGTGTATTTGCTTGCAACTACTGTTTTTGATTATATTGCATTGCATTATTACATTATTTTATGTATTGCCTTCCTTCTGGGGGCACCTGACATCTGGGGCAAGAAAGACTGAAGAAAATGGCGTTGGCTGGTTCTTTTATACCCCTGTCGCACTGATGTCAGGGAAGAAGCGACGACAACCGACGCCGGACCTAGACTTTGGAATTCGGCCGACCGAGGACCCGCCTGACGGCAGGAGAACCCATCTGTTATGACTGCAGCTGTATTAGCACTCGAACATCTACATTTATGGTAGGTACAAAACTGTACTTTTCCTTGCCTTGCCCTTACTGTTAATACTGCGTTGCTCTACTGTTGTTCTGTTGCTGTTAATTTTTCACTGTTTGATAGGTATTGTTGAACTTTTTGAATTTCTATAATGGAGAGTGAGAGCAGAGCATTCATAAAGTGTGCATGTGGACACAAAGTTATGCCCTAAAAATAGACTTGGGTCATTTTGTTTAATGGAAGACTGTTTTATAGCTGAATGTGATATTTTTGCATCTTTTTGATCATTTCGTGTTTTTGCACGAATAGTTTGGCCTTCTAATTTGAGGATATTCATGGCGACATTAGTCCTAATGTCCAAAAGTCCCTGATTCTTAAGCATCACACTTGACCCATCACTTTCAATCATAACTCGTACTGATGATAATGCTAGCAAGGTTCTTTCTCAACTGAAGCTTTGTTACAAGATATCACATCTCCTGTTTCCAGCGGCCATTTCTGCTATAGCAAAAGGTCCTCCTCAAAGTTCATTACTACTTATCTGTACAAACTCGCTTATCTTGCAGTGCACAAAGAATCTGGATTGCTGAAAATTAGAATCTGATGATGTTAATCTTCATTCATTCCTTACTGATGGGTTATTGGTGCCGGCCTTATACCAAGCTCATGTCGGCCAAAAACTCTCGAGCCAAGATCCTACCCGTAATGCTCTGCTCCCTGTTAACTCCGATCTCGTTTGCCGCATTGCTGTACAGCCATGTCAAGCCTTCTCTCTCAGCTAAGTGTTCAATTTTTTTGAAGTTTATCTTTTATTAGTGTTTAAAAAGTTTTCAATTCTTCACTATCTCTATCTTCCTACCCTATCGCAATTTTGAGACTCTCTCCCTATAGTATTTTCTGTCCTTTTTTTACCTTTTGAGGTAATTCTCCATTACCATCGTTGATAATTCTTCCTCTCCCTTTCTTACCCTTCTGGGTAGTTTCATAACCTTTTAGTAGTTTTGTAGTTTCTTCCTTGATATTACAATGTCAGATAAGAAAAGTAGTGTTGGGTCCAAATAATGTACAGAATGTGGCCATAAGTTACCGCTTTCTGATGGTCATGATTTGTGTTTGTCTAAATGTTTCCCACCTTTCAGTGGACCCCCCCCCCCCCATGTGGGATTTGTAGAAATTTCTCAACTAGGACTCTGAATGAAAGGAAGAATAAACTTATATTAAAAGGCCTCTTTAAAGCTCCTTTCTGTGAAGCTATCTCTGGGTCAGAGGGCTCACCCCCTCCTTCTAAACCCTGTAAGAGGCATTCATCTTCTTCCTCCTCGAAGTTGCTCACTTCATCTCCCTCTGGAGATCACAAAGAGTCGACTTACAAAAAGATGAAAACTTTGGGCCCAGCACTGCCATCTGTGGTCCTTTTGGCCCCAGCCTCGTCACCACCCCAGTTTGTCATCACTCCAGCTATGTCTTCTTCACCGCCACCAGAGTTCCCCGTGCAGACACTTATGGCTTCGACAGTTTCATCGCAGCCTTTTACGGCACAGCTGATGGTGCAGACTCTCTTGGCACCGTCTCTACAGGCACAGTCTCCTTCGGCACTGTTGGTGGTGACTCCTTCTGCTCCATCCTTGCTGATGCAGTCAACTTCCGGGATACTGCCCTCTACGGTGCCTTGGGCACCGACCTGCTCGGTGCAGTCACTCTTGGCACCATCATTGCTAGTCCATACACCTTCATCGGCACCGTATTCATTGGTGCAGATATTTGCCACACCACCCTTCACGGTGCAGACACTTTCACCTATGGCACCGCCTTTGTCGGCACAGGCACCCTCGGCACCATTCTCGTTGATGCAGACACACTTGGATGTCCTTCAAGGATGCATCTGCAGTCATCACATATGGGTTGTCCTGCCTCAGGCAGCCCTTCGGTTGGCCGGATTCCAAAGTCTGGGTCCGGCGTCGGCTGATGTCGCCCTTTCCCCGACGTCAGAGCACCTGGGGTATAAAAGAGTCAGCCGACGCCATCTTCCCCAGTCTTTCTTGCCGCGTGGTGCCCGAAGCAGAAGCGGTTCGCAAGTGCCGGTCGGCCAGCTCCTGTAATTCAGCTACCGAAGACTTCAAAAGCTAAGTACCCCGTTGGGGACTCTCTCTTGCCTCAGCCGATGTCAGATAAAGTTAATAATTGTTTAACTTGTGGGGAACAAATACCTCATAAGGATTTCCAGTTTTACTGCCTCCCCTGCCTAGGCCCAGACCACGACGTCTCGGCCTGTTTAGCCTGTGTTTCCTTCAACCGACGCACTCTTAGACGTCGGGCGGAGTTCGCAGAGGAATTTTTTGGGGCTAGTTTTTCATACAAAATGCCGTCGGAGACTCCGACTTCACATTTAATAAAGAAACGGAAGGACAAGGACTGACACGCGGGCCGCGGTTTCGGCTGAAACCACGGCCAGGCCTACCGCGAGTGTCTCGGTCTCAGCTGAAACAGAGTCCTTGGTACTTCCGACACCAGAAACCGCTCAACCGACAACCTCGGCCCTGGAGGCCCCTGCTGAGTCGGTTATTGAATTTCCTTCAGAAACCGGTGTCTTGGAAACTTCTGACACCATTCCTCTCTAGACAAAACTACTCCAGCAGGTGGTGCAGCTAGGCCTCCTGCATCCATGTCCATAAAGGCATTCACCAGGGCTAAAGTTGCTAAACATACAAAAGCTATGCCTCCCAGGGTTATTCCTCAGGGACCCTCTACAAGTTCACAGATTCTTACTTTAGCAGAGGACCTTATTTCCTTGATTAGGGGATCTCAACCTCATCCGGATAGGGGCTCTCAACCTCCTCTAGACAAAAGGCCCAGGGTGGAGCCCTCTGATCCCCACTCCTCAGAGGAGGCCTCTGATGGCTCTGCTCTCTCGGACTACCAGGAGGAGGCTTTTTCAGCCTATGAGGATTCTGATGCAGAGGAATCCATCCCCTCGGCCTCCCCTCCTGAAGAGCTGTCCTTCGGTGAGACCCTTCACACTATGAGAGAGCATTTCAAATGGCAGGGCCAGGAATTTTCTGATTCCAGGAAAAGATTAAGAACTTTTCTGCATTTACCTCAGCATAGACCTTTGGCTGTTCCTCCTGTTTTGAATGTCATTGATGATGTGTACTCTGAGTCTAGCATAACCCCTGACACTCTTCCCCCGGCCCCTGTCAAACCCGATAGGTAGTACAGGGTCTTGGACTCGCATCATTTTCTTTACAAGGCCCACTCAGCTGATCCAGAAACTATTTCCCAGGGCCCTAAAGGGGTTGCAGCTGCCACCTCTAAAAATCCACTCCCCTCTGAAAGGGAGTCCAGGGCTTTAGAGAGATGGGGTAAAAAAGTGTATACTTCTGCTACTCTTTCTATGAGAGCATTAAATTGTCAATTTCATATGATACAGTACCAAGAGTATTTGTTAGATGAATTGCATAAGAAACTGTCTTCTCCTGAACCCCTAGATCGCAAATCACTACAGGATCTGGTACATAACTCCCAGCAGGTTAGTAACCATTTCTTACAATGTGGTTATGATGCATTGGAAGCTTCATGTGGGTCAGCTATGACAGGTGCAGTCATACGTAGGCATGCTTGGCTGAAGGAACAATCTCTGCCAGACCATGTTAAAGCTAAGCTTCTGGATGCTCCCCTGGAAAAGCAAAAGTTATTTGGCTCCACTGCTCAGGAGGTCTTAAAGAAGGTTGAGGAAAAGGCAAAATCTGTACAAACAGTTAACGATTTTCTACAAGTCCAACCACCAAGATTCAGCAGAAATTGGCCTGCCAAGAATTGGTCCTTTCCGGACACAGAAAGATTTCAGAGAGGCAAGAACAGGCGTGCCAGAGGTAGAGGGCAAGCTAGAGGCTCCTACAGAGGGCATCAATGGCAGCCTCCCAACCAGAGAGGTAGTGCAGGACCTACAACTGCTGCACAAGGACAGACTCAATGACTTTGCTTTGACTCCGCCAACCAGGGCTCAATTAGAAGCACCTTTGGGCGGAAAGCTTTCTTTATTCTCAGACAATTGGCACACTATTACAAGAGACAAATAGACATTGCAAATAATAGGCAGAGGATACAGGTTCCATTTTCACACATTGCCAAAAAGAAAAGGCATGCCAGACTTGCCACCAAATCAAAGGGCAGAGGCTTTGAAACAAATCTCCAACTTAATGCAAATAAACGCTATAGAAAAGGTTCCTCTTTCAGAACAAGGCCAAGGATTCTATTCCAGACTATTCCTTGTTCCAAGAAAAGAAAATCAATGGAGGCCTATTCTCGACTTGTCCGCACTGAATACTTATCTCATTGTGCCAAAATTCAAAATGCTGACTCTACAGCATCTCCTTCCCATGCTGGGCAAGGGGTCTTGGCTGGTGACTCTAGACCTCAAGGAGGCATACCTGCATGTCCCTATCAGACAAAGTTGCAGAAGACACCTGAGATTTCTTGCAGGCTCAGAGCATTATCAATTCTCAGCATTGCCCTTTGGCTTATCTACTGCGCCCAGAGTATTCACGAAATGCCTGGCATCAGTAATTGCACACTGCAGACTTCAGGGGATTCAAATATACCCATATCTGGACGACTGCCTTATACAAGCGGACAACCAACAAACTTTGGTAAAGGACTTGAATTATGCCATCCACCTACTGCAGGCATTGGGATATACAGTCAACTTTCACAAATCAAGACTTGTTCCATCCCAAAGAATAACTTTTCTGGGTGCGGATTTAGACACAACCACCCAAATGGCTTTTCTCACAGAAGAAAAACAAAGACAACTACCGGATTACTTCAAGAATCTGACAAGACAAACGCAGCTGACTGCAAGGAAAATCCTGCAGGCCCTGGGTTACATGGCATCTTGCATTCTTCTCATTCCCCAAGCAAGGCTGCATATGAGGAAACTACAATGGTACCTAAGGAGTTTATGGACTCAGCACAGCCACAGCTTAGAAACTTTGATCCCACTCATTCCATGTCTCCAAAAGGAATTTCTGTGGTGGGCTCAAGCAAGCCAATCAAACAGGGGTATGCCCTTCAGCAAGCCAATAGCCAGCCAGACTATTACAACGGACGCTTCAGACCACGGTTGGGGAGCACACATGGAGGGCAGATGTATTCAAGGACTATGGTCACAAAAGGATCTATGCATGCACATAAACCAAAAGGAAATGCTGGCAGTGATGCATGCAATCGAGGCCTTCAAACTCTTTCTGCATCAAGGCCACCTGCTAATAAGGACAGACAACACCACAGTTATGTGGTACATAAACAAGCAAGGAGGCACCCATTCCTACCCTATTTGCAGACTGGCAATGACTCTATGGGAACTTTCCTTGAAACTCAATATAGACCTGCAATCCCAGTTTGTGCCAGGAAAAGACAATATACTGGCGGACAGCTTAAGCAGAAATATGGATGCATACGAATGGATGTTGCACCCAGACATCTTCCTAGAGATAACACAATCATGGGGAAGGCCAGACATAGATCTTTTTGCCTCCCCCCACAATCATCAACTGAAGAAATTCTGCTCAAGGACATACCACCCACAAGCATGGAAAGTGGACGCCCTTTCTTTCAGCTGGAGAACTCTAACAGTTTATGCATTTCCACTTCTTCCATTAATGACCAAGGTCTTACTGAAGATCAGGACAGAGCAGCCAAAAGTGATTCTGATAGCTCCGGACTGGCCAAGACAGCACTGGTACCCACTGTTAAAGAGCATGTCACACATGAAACCATGGCCTCTTCCTCAATGGCCACTTCTCCTGACGCAGCACAATTACAAAACTCTGCATTCCAACCTGAAAACCTTGCGACTAACAGCCTGGAAAATACCTAGACTCCTCCTCAATATAAGCTATCCAAGAGAGTGAAGGATATCATCATGGAAGCTCGCAGGCCTTCCACAAGAAAGGCATATTCAGCAAAATGGAAAAGATTTCACATTTGGAACACCACAAAGGGCCTAGATGCGACCGTGATGAACATGCCACATATCCTGGAATACTTGGCAGAAATGCTCCACAATGGCCTGTCTTACTCTTCCATTAAAATTCATGCTTCAGCAATTTCAGCAGAGTACAATACTGATCCACCTGTTCTTTCTCATCCTCTCCTAAGACAGTTTCTAAGAGGAATTAAAAACATCAATCCTCCAAGAAAACCTCCAGTGCCTACTTGGGACCTTAACTTCGTGTTGGAAAAACTAACTCTGCCTCCCTTTGAACCAGCAGCATCTGCAGAACTACAGTTCCTGTCTTGGAAGACCGCCTTCCTTCTGGCCATAACCTCAGCAAGAAGAGTATCTGAGTTACAGGCCCTCATGGCAGTACAGCCTTTTCTTATTTTTCATCAGGACAGAGTCTCACTGAGAACCAATCCTTCATTTATGCCAAAGGTGGTATCCAGGGTCTCATTAAACCAAGCTATTCGCCTGCCTACCTTCTTTCCAAATCCACAAAACAAAGGGGAGAAACTTCTGCACACCCTGGACATACACAGACAGTTGCGCTACTACTTGGACAGAACGAAAAGCTACAGAAAAACTGACCAGCTGCTGGTAGCATATGCTGCTGGTGCACAAGGAAAAGCAATTTCCAAACAGACAATTTCAAAATGGATAGGGAATTGCATTCGTTTCTGTTATTCCTTCCATGGAAATACTGTGCCAGCTAACATTAGACCTCATTCCACCAGAGCCACAGCCACCTCCACAGCCTTCTTAAGAGGGGTGGCTACCAAGGACATTTTAGAAGCTGCTACATGGAGCTCTGTGCATACATTTTCCAAGCATTACAATTTACCTTTATATTCCAGATCCAGAGCAGGCTTTGCTATGGCAGTCCTGCAGGGCATTTTAGCTACACCATCCTTTTCATAGATCCTCCACCCCCAGATTGGCTATGGTATTCTACCCATATGTGATGACTGCAGATGCATCCTTGAAGGACATAGTACAGTTTTGTACCTACCATAAATGTAGATGTCCGATAGGTATGCATCTGCAGTCAGGTTTTCCCTCCCTCCTTCCCCTCTGTGGTATTTCTTGGGTACTTATACCTCTTATAGCTAGCTGGGGTTATCTATTATGGTGTATTTGTTATATATTACTGTGCATGTTTGGAATATTTTGTATTTCTCCAAATTTAGCCTTCCTTAGAGGGCATCTGGCATCTGGGGCAAGAAAAACTGAGGAAGATGGCGTCGGCTGCCTCTTTTATACCCCAGGCGCTCTGACGTCGGGGAAAGGGCGACATCAGCCGACGCCGGACCCAGACTTTGGAATCCGGCCGACCGAAGGGCTGCCTGAGGCAGGACAACCCATATGTGATGACTGCAGATGCATACCTATCGAACATCTACATTTATGGCACTTTCCGGGCTCTGCATCACACAAACTCGCAAGAACCAAGTACTCTTCCTCCTTAGATCCTTTTGTGGGAAGTCAGTACAGCCCCTTTTTAGACAGGCTAGAATCTCCATCAGGTCTCTCTGAGGTTAACCAGGAGCCTCTCAGAACAGGATGTGTTGCGGCTTGTCGATCAGTTGCTTGTAGCCAGGGGACACACATTCCTCCGTCTAAAGCTGCGCTGCCTCTTGCATGTGACCATATTTCTCCACAAACTCCTTTTTACACTCCTTTGATTTACAGGGAAGCATCGAAGCTCCTTCCTTCGACAGCAGCTTCCCTTCCTTCGACACCAACACTGGACCTGACTTTGGAGCCAGAGTTGTCCTTGTGGCCCTCTGTGCACTGGGCACCGGTACCAAGCTTGTCATGCTGGGTTCAGGGCTCCCATCCTTCTTTGGGCAGTCCGGCCTTCCAGGCCATGGAGGGGGCACTTGCCTCTGCTGGCAAAACATCCCTGTCGAAGTCCTTGCCCCTGTCTGTGCCGCAGCTGTCGCAAACCACAACTACCGGACCCCGGGCACAAGGACCTCAGGATGTTATGTGATCCTATCTCGCCTACATTCTGACTGATGGGTTCGGAGCCGATCCTCGGCTCCGACTCGGCACGCTTATGCCAAAGAGCGAAGTCTCTTATTGGCTGAGCTTACTATATCCCAGGATGCACCACTACCAGTCCCCCAGATCTCGTTTGCCGCTAACAAGCAAAGACGTGGTCTCGAGCTGGCTGAGCTAAGTAGTGTTTTTCACTTACTTTCCTGTCAGGGATTTCCTAGAATTTCAACAAAAAGCTGTTTTAACGGCTATTTCGTCTTTTTGTGTATGACTGGATATTTTGTGAAGTATTTGTGTGGTGATTGCCTTTTTCTGACTAGAGGTTCCCTTCAGTTGAAGGGCCTTCCCCTGTCAGTCACTTTGTCTTCAAGTTCCGTTTTTATTTAAGGGTTCTTGGATCCTTTCTAGTTTTTCTTCTTTGTGACAGTTCTTGGTTATAAAAAAAAAAAAAAAAAAAGAGAGAGAAAAGTTTTTTCCTCTGTGATAGTTAGTGTGTTTTGTTTTTGGCTGTTACACTTGATTGGTTGCCATAATGTCACAGGCTCCTAGGCCTTCAGGTTTTAAGAAGTGCACTAAGTGCAGCTTCAAAATGTCTATTACAGATGACCACTCTCTCTGTGTGTACTGTTTGGGCGCCAAACATTTGCAGGAGTCCTGTAGCGTGTGTCACACGTTTTCCTCGAGGGTCCTCCAAGAGAGGAAAAATAAACTTATTTTAAAAGGCCTTATTAAACCCTCATTTGAAGAGGCATTAGCTTCCTCTCCTTCTCCTGCTAAAAAGAAAAGGGCGTCGGCTCCGAACAGTCCGTCGGAACCGACCACCAAAAGACATAGGCAGGCTTCTCCTTCAGCTCCACGGACTTCGGAGCCGAGGGCGGAACGGTCTGCCTCGATGCCTCCAGCCTCGACTCCTCTGGGTTCGGAGCCGACGGCTGGGGCATCGAGAGGCGGGTCACCTTCATCGGCTCCACTGATCTCGGAGCCGATGAAGGTTGTCCGCTCAGACACTTCCTCCTCGGCGCCGAAGCCCTCTTCGGCACCGATGGAAATTGGTTTGGACACTCCTTCGGCGCCGATAATTGTCGAGTCGATTCGGAGCCGGTCCTCTAGTCCCTTGGAGCCGTTGGAGAGGCCTACTCGGACCCATTCGGTCTCTTCCAGGTCATCAAGGATGTCAGATTCGGACATAGACAGGGTGCTCCAAAGACTTTTCCAGTCCCCAGTCTTTCAGAAATTTGTTTCGCTCCGACCCATTGGCTTCGGAGCCGATAGCCCATTCCATTGCCATTCCTCCTCCGACCGCTTCAGCTCCGTCGGAGCAGGTGCTGATGGAGCCAGTGGAGATTCTAGGGTCGGCTCCGACCCTTACTCCAACCCCGGCCTTCGGGTCCGAGTTTAGCACACGGACTTCTTCGGCCGGACCCGGGGTGACGTTTGGGACCAATGCTGTCGGTTCCAAGCCTCCCTCGGTGCTTGACGCGGGACTTCCGTCTGCTATCATGGCTCGGAGACTGGACCCTCCCAGGATTCTGGGGTCTGGCCTTCAGAGCTATGAGGAGTGCCTTGGCCAAGTCTTCTTCGCCATCTCTACGGCTTTACCGGCACCTTCCTGGGCATGGAGACTGGGTCTTTGGCAGTTCCCTGTCTCTAGGCAGCGGAGCCTGGGCCTGAGGTTACCCCACTGGGGGTTCCCTCCTCCTGAGGGTCTTTCGAGTTGTCTTGGAGGAGCCCCAAGGAAGAGATCGTGCAAGAGGAAGCACGTGGACTCCCCGATGAGTCTCTTACATCGGACACTGATCTTGATGATGCGGAGGGGTCCCCAAAGTCGACCTCGGATGATGTCTCATTTGCAGACATTCTAGAGATCCTCAAGCAACGAGGCGGCTGGAATTCCAAACCCCTCGCTGATGAGTCGGTGTTCCTCAAGGCCTTGGGGCTCAGCCCTCCGCCTCCTGGGTGTCTCCGCCTTGACGAGCTCCTGGATTTGGTTTGTCGGAGGGTGTGGGAACATCCAGATACTGTGGAACCAGTGCCTTCTCGCCTAACAAATTTTTGTCTGCCCCACCCAAGAAGGAGTTCTTAAAGGCGTGGCTGTAGATGCCATGGTGGTGGCATCTGCTACCCAGCAGGACGTGGCAGAGGCTTCAACGTCCGTCCATCCTCCTAATAAGGAGTCTAGGAGCATGGACGGTGCACGGAAGTGCACCCTGACTTCAGCGGCCTTTACTCTGAGGTCCCTGAATTATTTGGCACATTTCACCAGACTACAGAGGGATCTGGTCAAGGAGCTCTCAGACTCCCTCTCAGGTAACCTACCTGAGCAGCTAGCCCAGTCGGTTAGCTCTCAGTTGGCTGTCCTTACCTCGATTTCTAACTCGTCCATGAGGCTCATTTCATATGCGGCGAAGGGGCGGCAGAGCGGCAGGCACAGGCGTGGCTCTACGGAGACAAGCCTGGCTCCGTTGTGTCATTTCGCTGGAGGCCTTCAAGTCTTCCTTTGCCGACGCTCCCTTTGATGGGTCCTCTTTGTTTGGACCCAAGGTAAAGACACTCTTACCGCTGTGAGCAGGAGGGAAAGACTTTATCTGCCGTAGGAGCACGTTATTCCACTCCCTTCGGCCTTATCCCAAGGCTAAAAGAGGAGGGAAGATGTGGTTCCAAATCACAGAAATTCTTTCCTCAACAGCAGGAAGATTCCCTTCCAGAGGCAGAGGACGGGAAATTTTTCTGGGAGATGCCGTCCCAGAGGCGGCAGAGGCCCCGCAACACTGGAGACCGCGAGTCCTTTCGTGGCTCTTCAGCCTCCCACACTCCATGAGGGATTGCCCGGCTGTGCTGCTCCGGAGCCAGTCGGGTGCGCTTTTGCCAAGCACCTAAAAGCCTGGGAGTCTATTACTCAGGACAGATGGGTGCTTGGATTATTGCCGGAGGTTACACCATTCCCTTCACACACTCACCCCCACCGTCCAAAAAATCCCGGACCCACCACCCAGTCAAAGGAAATTGCAGCCGTAGAAGCTTCAAAGCTGCTAGAAAAAGGAGTCATCCAACCGTCCCCACAGACCAGATCGGATCCGAAATTACTCAAGGTTCTTTTAGTGCCAAAGACAGGGGACCTGAGACCCATTTTGGATCTCAGCAAACTAAACCAGTCCGTCATGAAGTCCAAATTCAATGGTCACTTTACAATCCATTCTCCCATTGTTGGAGAAAGATGTTTGGATGTGCTCCATAGATCTCAAGGACGCCTATTATCACATACCGATACATCAGGCGTCCAGGAGGTATCTGCGCTTCAGCCTGGGAGACAGTCATTTCCAATTTTGTGCACTGCCCTTTGGTCTCACCACAGCCCCAGGGTGTTCACCAAGTGTTTGGCAGTAGTGACTGCTCACCTGAGGAGTCTCGGATTCCAAGTGTTTCCCTATCTGGACGACTGGCTCCTGACTGCCACCACCAGGCATCTACTACTAGAGAACCTACAAGCCACCATCTCCTGGGTGCTTCCCTGGGAATTACATTCAACTGGTCAAAGTCTGTCTTGCTGCCTTCTCAGCGCATAAGATTCATAGGAGCAGAGATGGACTCAAAATTAATGCGAATCTTCCTTCCTACCGAAAGGATACAAACATTACAAGATCAAGTCCGAGCCCTGCTTCTAAGATCCAAAGCCCCAGCCAGGATGGTCCTGCAACTTTTAGGTTCAATGTCTGCCACGGTTCTCCTAGTTCCTCTGGCAAGATTGCACATGAGGATTCTTCAGTGACTGTTATCGACACAATGGTCTTTTCAGGATCTCCCCCTCAATCATCACATACTGATTACAGAAACGTGCAAACGGGACCTCCGCTGGTGGCTTCTGCCATCCAATCTGAATCAGGGAAGACCCTTTGTTATACCCCCTCCGGTGGCCACCTTGACAACGGATGCCTCCCAGACGGGGTGGGGGGGGCATTGTCTGGGCAGGTCAGTTCAGGGTTCTTTGCTTCCAAAAGAAACATTTCTCCATATCAATGTGTTGGAAATGAGGGCTGTACTTCTGTCCCTACAAGCCCTCCACAAGTTTCTCCCTCAAGGCATTATCGCCATCCACACAGACAACATGTCGGTGGTCTGGTATCTAAACAAACGAGGAGGGACCAGATCTTACCCCCTTTGCAGAGAGGCCATGAGGGTGTGGGAATGGGCAGTGGCTACCAAGCGCTTCCTGGTAGCGACCCACATTCCAGGAAAATCCAATGTATTGGCAGACAGACTGAGCAGGACTATTCTCTCTCCTCACGAGTGGTCTCTGAACGGAACAGTAGCAGCTCAGATTTTCAAAAGATGGGGGATTCCGTGCTGCGACCTGTTTGCAACACCACGAAACACGAAGTGCAAAAGGTTCTTTTCCTTGACCCAGCGTCAGGGGAGGCAGCTACGGATGCTCTAGTCCAACCTTGGCCAACAGGACTGCTTTATGCTTTCCTCCGATTCTCCTCCCCAAAGTCATCCAGAAAGCTTCCCAATTGGGGTCCACAATGATTCTAATTGCTCCGTACTGGCCTCGTCAGGTATGGTTCCCCTACCTACAGAAATATACTCTGGACGGTCCTTGGTTCTTGGATCTAACTCCGGACCTTCTGGTTCATCAGTCGGGACAACAGCACCAGTCCCTTCACACTTTGAAATTAACAGCTTGGCCTCCACTTCCGACTTTAGTCAGAAATCACACCTTGGACCCGGAAGTTATTCACATTTTATCTTCAGCCCACAAACCCACCACTAAGAAATTGTATCACAGTAAGTGGAAGAGGTTTGCTATCTGGGCTCAACTCAGAGGCTTAGACCCTATTACTGCCCCGATACCAGAGATCTTGAAATTTTTAACATCCTTGTTTAATCAAGGATCTTCAGTCTCTACTATTAAAGTCCAACTAGCAGCTATCTCCAAATTTCACGATTCCATAGACCCACCGTTGATGAGCAGCAGATTATGTAAAACTTTCATGAAAGGTGCTGTGCTTTTAAGACCCCCAGTTTTTCATCCTGCGCCTCCGTGGGATCTTGATTTGGTACTTCGTGCCTTAACATCGTCCCCCTTTGAACCAGCTGCTACATGTGAGTTGAAATATCTGTCTTGGAAAACTGCCTTCTTAATTGCAATTACCTCTGCAAGAAGAGTTTCAGAACTTCAAGCCCTATCTATCAAACCACCGTACTTGATTTTTCACAAGGATAGAGTATCACTTAGACCTAATCCATCTTTTATCCCAAAAGTTTGCTCTAATCTCTGTCTCCAACAATCTTTAGAGCTACCAGTTTTCTTTCCAAAATTTTCAAACAAAGCGGAATACACCTTCCATACATTGGATGTTCACAGGCAATTGCGCTTCTATCTAGATAGGACTCAACAAATTCGAAAACAGATCAATTGTTTGTGTCCTTTTCAGATAATAAACTGGGTAAAACCATCACTAAAGCTACTATTGCCAAATGGATCAGAGATTGCATAACTCAAGCTTATTCCTCTTTAAATAAACAACTTACAACATCTGTCAAAGCTCACTCCACTAGAGCTATGGCTACCTCTATTGCATTCCATTCCAAGCTCGCTATTTCTGAGATTTGTGCTGCGGCTACTTGGTCCAACCCGCACACTTTCATTTCCCACTATAAATTGGATGTGGCATCTAAAGGACGAGCATCATTTGGTTCCACGGTACTCAGGAGTGTTTTCCAGTGAGCCACCCAGGATTTAGGTGCTAGGGACGCTGTCCCATCAGTCAGAATGTAGGCGAGATAGGATCACATAACATCTTTTAGTTATGTACTCACCATAACTTCAGATGTTTGGGATCCATCTCGCCTACATTCCTAATAACCCACCCTCCTTCCCCCTGCCTTGGAGATCAGAAGAGATTGAACGGTTTGAGTTCTACTGTTTTTTTTTTTTATCTTGTTTCATCTGTCAATGTTATATAAGCAGTGCATGCGTGTGTGCATGTATGCGGACAAACTTGATCTGGGGGACTGGTAGTGGTGCATCCTGGGATATAGTAAGCTCAGCCAATAAGAGACTTCGCTCTTTGGCATAAGCGTGACGAGTCGGAGCCGAGGATCGGCTCCGAACCCATCAGTCAGAATGTAGGCGAGATGGATCCCAAACATCTGAAGTTATGGTGAGTACATAACTAAAAGTTTCTCACCCTCAGGAGATCCCCTACTTGCAATCTTCCCCAGAGCTGCCCACTGCAGAAGTCCCTTGCAAGGCTTTGTGCAAGAGGAAGCACATGGACTCCACTGAGGAGTCTCTAACCGAAGATATGGACTTTGATGACTAGGAAGGGTCCCCACAGTCACCCTCTGATGAGCTGCCCTATGGTGACATCCTCAAGATCCTAAGACAGAGGGGCGACTGGAAGTCCTCCAACCCTTCCTCCGAGAAATCCATATTCCTGCAGGCCTTTCATGCCCGGCCCCCTACCTCCTGGGTTACCCTACTGGCCGATGAGCTTGTCCAGCTCATCATCCAGCGTGCATGGAAGGCTCCTGACACTTTGGAAGCTGTACCTCGGAGGCCTGACAAAATTTTATCTCCCCCTGCTGAACATCCTCATTTGTCCAAAGGTCTTCCAGTAGATGCCATGGTGGTGGCGGCTGCAACCAAAAGAAAGCCAGACTGTCCATCTGCCCAACAAGGAGTCACGGGCGATAGACTTGGGAAGCCTGTGTTTGCTTCATTGACCTTCGCTGTAAGGTCCTTGAACTACTTGGCACACTTTGAGGCTCCAGAGAGACCCTATTAACCAACTCTCTAAACCTTGGCAGCGGCTGTTTCTGATAAGGTGCATGGCAATGTAGCCTCTTGGATAGCAATGCTGGAATTGATATCCAGTTCTTCCATGTGCCTTATTTCACATGCAACGGAAGGGGCGTTTAGAGCGGCAGGTGCAGGCATAGTCATGAGATGTCCTGCCTGGATGTGACTTTGCGGACTCCTTTAAGGCTTCCTTTATGAATGCTCCCATCGAGGCTGCTTCATTGTTTGACCCAAAGGTTAAGGATACGCTGGCAAGGTGCAAACAAGAGGGTAAGATCCAGTCTGCCATTGTTGTCTGACACTCCACCCTCAATGATTCTACTCCAGAAATTAGAGGAGCAGGAAGATGTGGCACAGAAAATCACAGGGCTCTTTCAGTGACGCATGTGTCGAGTTCTCCCCTAAGGGCAGAAGGGGAAAATCTAATGAAAGATGCCCCTTTCAGGACAGGGGAGGTCTGCAAACCCAGGGTTCCAGAGATTATTTCTCTGGGCAACCCTACCAGCGCTCCTGAAGCGTCGCCTGACTGCTCACCTCTGGAAGCGGTTGGGGATCTTTTTCCTTGTACCCCACTGTCTGGCGAACCATAACCACCGATTCTTGGGTACAACGGATAATATCCAGAGGTTTCCACATTCTCTTCCATCTCTGTCCCACTTCACCCAGAAATTTACTCGACGCCCCACCCAGTCAAGGAGAAGCAGCACCACACGAAATCCAAAAGCTGCTACAAAGAAGAGTCATCCAAACGGTCCCCCCAGACCAGATAGGATCTGGTTTTACTCTAGATTCTTTAGTGCCAAAAAAGACAGGGGACTGGAGACCGATTTTAGTGCCAAAAAGCAGGGGACTGGAGACTGATTCTGGATCTCTACACACTAAACAAATTTGTAAAAACAGAGAGAGAAATTCCGGATGGTCACGGTTCAGTCTATCCTTTTTCTTTTTTAAAGAAGATGATTGGATGTCCTCTTTAGATCTTCAAGATGTGTATTACCATATAGAAGTGGACAAGTGCTCAAGAAGATACCTTTGCTTCTGCATAGGAGCCACTCACTACCAATTTAGAGCACTGCCCTTCGGTCTCTCTTTAGTCCCCAGAGTGTTCATCAAATGCATGGCAGTAGTTATCACTCACCTGCAACTTCAAGGATTCCAGGCGTTTCCATATCTAGCCGACTGACTCCTTACCGCCCCCAACCAAGCATCTACTGGTGGAAGCCCTGGATTACACTCTTCTCACAACTCAGTGCCTGGGAATCACTGTAAACTGGGAGAAGTCCAACATGACCCCAGCACAATCTTTAGAATTCATTGGAGTTCTGTTGGACTACAGAAATTGCACAGCATCTCTTCCGGGTCACAGACTTCAAAGAATAAGACAACAGGTTCAGCTGCTAATCTATCACCACAAGTCATCTGCTCGGTCCGTACTCCAACTCTTGGGGTCGATGGCAGCCTCGATCACCATTGTTCCTCTGGCCAGGTTCCACATGAGACTTCTTCCGTGGCTACTTCTCACCCTCTACAACATCCTTTGTCCTTTCAGATAAGTGTAACTCAGCGATGCAGGCAAGATTTGCTCTGGTGGACTTATCAAAATCCCCAACTATGGTCTCGCTCCTTCAGTCCATATCAGCCAAAAGCCACAGTGACCACGGACGCCTCCCTGATGGGATGGGGGGGGGTATGTCAGGGAAACTCAGTCTAAGGCGTCTGGTCAGAGACAGACGCTCATTTGCATATCAATGTCCTGGAACTGAGGGCGGTGCTGTTAGCATTGCAAGCATTTCACTCGATCCTTCCATCAGGGACTATTGCATTCCAATCAGACAACATGTCAGTAGTCTGGTACATCAACTAGCAAGGGGGCACCAGATCTTGCCCGTTATGGTGAGAGGCCTTGCGAATATTGCAATGGGCGATAGCTTCCAACCGCTTTCTAATTACAAAGCACATTCCCGGGAGCTCCAACGTGATAGCGGACAAATTGAGAAGGTGCATTCTACAATCTCACAAGTAGTCCCTCAATCCTGTGATGGCGGCAAAAATTTTCAACCATTGGGGCCAGCCTTGCTGTGATCTATTCGCCTCCCAAATCAACTACAAATGCAGCAACTACTTTGCCCTGACCCGCCCCCCTCGGGGACAGTCACCGATAGATGCACTCTAGTCCATGGTTGGCCCTCTGGCATACTTTATGCTTACCCTCCTCTACCCCTCATTTCCCAATTTTTGAATAAAGCACGGCAGTTGAAGAGCAAAGTAATCCTCATTGCACCGTATTGGCCACAACAAGTTTGACTCCCCTTCCTCTGGCTTCACCTGCTAGATAGACCATGGATTCTCATTCCAACGCCGACATTTATCTCCCACCCACAGGATTTGACCTACCCCAATCTAACAAACCTTAAGCTGACAGCTTGGTTTCTCCACTTCCAATGATTGCCAGACAGGATAACCTCTCCTCCCCGGTGCACAGTATTTTTATTGCATCTCATAAATCATCCACCAGGCTAACCTATCTCAGCAAATGGAAAAGATTTACCTTATGGGCAGCGAACAAACAGTTGGACCCCTTGTCATCCCCAGTTTCGGTGGTATTAGATTATTTATCAGATCTCTTTCAGTCTGGGGAATCAGCCTCTACTGTTTGTGTTCTTTTTGCTGCCATTTCTAATTTCCACATTGGCTTCCAGGACTCTTCACTCATGTCACACAGACTCTTTAAGACTTTCCTGAAGGGTGTTTTTCATCTAAAGCCTCCCTTTAGAGAACCAGTACAACTTGGGACCTGGCTTTGGTTCAGCAAGCCCTAACAGCACCCCCCTTTGAACCTACATCTTCATGCGATTTAAAATACCTCTCGGAAAACCTTGTTTCTGGTTGCTATCTCATAGGCCAGACATCTTTCAGAACTTCAAGCCTTAGGCATCAAACGTCCCTACCTTATTTTCCATAAAGATAGAGTCTCACTGAGAATGAATTCCTCCTCTTTACCGAAAGTGGTGTCAGAGTGGTCTATCGGCCAGTCAATTTGACCTCCCAGTATTTCCTAATCATTGTAACAAGGGAGAGTATTGCCTGCACTCGCTAGATGTTCGCAGGCAAATCTGTTTTTATTTGGACAGAACAAAATCTACCCGTAAATCAGACCAATTATTTCTGGCTTTTTCTGGAACAAGACTAGGTTGTCCTGTTTCTAATCTGCATTACCTTTAAAAGAGGTAATATTTAATGAATCCTGAAGATGTGTAACTTATTAAACAAGTCTTGTCAGAGTGCCTGTTTTGTAACTTGCATTTGTTGCTGGAGCTCCATAAGTTTCACTGATAACAGGTTGTCAGCTCTGGTCTTAGTCTTTTGCTTTTCCAGGTTAGGGGTCGCCACAGCGGAACTCGTGTCCGCTAATGATTGGCAGTGGATTTTTACGGTGACGAGTTGCCAGCCCAACCTTCAAAGAAGGCACGCCCATTCGCGCACGCACCTACCTGCATGTCTTTAACTTCACTCGACCACAGGGAGGACATGCAGACTCCACACAGACTGTGCTCCAGCCGAGAATCGAACAGGAGAACCTCTTGCTGTGAGGCGACAACGCTAAATGCTGCACCACCGCAGCCTTGTATAGGTTGTCAGCACTGGTAAAGGTGGAAATGGGTATGTAGCACTTTTTTTGGCTTGTTTGAAAAAACTTACATGTACTATTGAGGAAATGGTTGTGTCCATGGGGCCAGCAAGTAGTGTACAAGTTGGCAGTAAAGCTAATGGTAGAACAGGGCAGAAGCTTCGACGTCCACCTCCACTGTCGCTTCACCAAGTTACACCTATTGCAGAAGCAGAATAGAAAGGCTGAGATTGTCTGTGACAATGTATTTTTAATTGTTACTTCACCTAAACTTCACCTAAAATTATGAAAGCCCCTAACCAGCAGCAATTTTCTCAAAAATGTGAAAAGAAATTTAGATACTGCATTCCATCTCATCCCTTTGCTCATGCTAAAACAGTAAAATTAAAAAAAAAAAAATAAAGCCTAGACTGCATCTTCATTTCACTTTAGTGTAGACAAAGATAAAAATAAAAAGTAATTGTGCACAGTATAATAAACATGCATAATATCCCTTAACATGACAGTCAACCGCTAGAAACTAAATTCACTATCAAAAATGGAAGGGAAAAAAAATTAAAGAATAAGAAAAAATGCTGATGTTTTCAAACCAGTCAAAATGGGGCCTGTGTTATTTTAACTTTCTGTCTTAATTAAAAACAGAACTAAACTGTAAAGCTAGCAAATCCTAACAGTGCTTTCACTGCACCATTAAAATATGTAAAACTGACCACATAGAAAAACCACCCTGGAAACACGCAAACCTGTATTCATTCACAGTTTGAGTTATGCAAGAAATCTTGATTTGCAAGTGTCACATTCATAGATCTCTCCACCAGTGTGCACTTCTAGGCAGTGAGGTTAATGGGGTCTGTATAAACATAGTTCCAGGTGCACAGCCGTGGTAGAAGACTTTGATAACATGGGATTTGTAGCTGCCAGTGGTTCACAAGTTCAGTGCAGTGCTCGGCTCCCAAGTGCACAACTGTGCACAGCAGTCTTTGCCGTGCACACAGCAGTCTTTGCCATGCACACGTATGCATTTCAGTGCTGGGTATCTGCTCAGGTTGAAGTTGAACCTCTTCATCCTATAAATGTGACTCCTGGAATATGTAAATGAAAGTGTATGCATGTACACGTGTGTGCGCTTGTGTGTGCGCTTGTGTGTGCGCTTGTGTGTGTGTGCGCTTGTGTGTGTGTGCGCTTGTGTGTGTGTGCGCTTGTGTGTGCGTGCTTGTGTGTGCGCTTGTGTGTGTGCGCTTGTGTGTGCGCTTGTGTGTGCGCTTGTGTGTGTGTGCGCTTGTGTGTGTGCGCTTGTGTGTGTGCGCTTGTGTGTGTGTGCGCTTGTGTGTGTGTGTGTGTGTGTGCGCTTGTGTGTGTGCGCTTGTGTGTGTGTGCGCTTGTGTGTGTGTGTGTGTGTGTGTGCGCTTGTGTGTGTGCGCTTGTGTGTGTGTGTGTGCTTGTGTGTGTGTGCTTGTGTGTGTGTGCACTTGTGTGTGTGTGTGCGCTTGTGTGTGTGTGCTTGTGTGTGTGTGTGTGTGTGTGCGCGCTTGTGTGTTTGCTTGTGTGTTTGTGCTTGTGTGCGTGCGTGCTTGTGTGTATTCGTGCTTGTGTGTGTGTGTGCTCGTGTGTGTGTGTGCTGGGATAATGAATGGGTTTGTGGGTGTCCAGTCCATGAGTGCCTGCTGTGAGTAGTGTGTCCTTGTCTATCTGCAAGGGTGACTGCAAAATATCTAAAATAAATTAAAACAAAGAGCTCGGCTGGAGTTTTCATTTAGTTTTTTTCTGATTGGTTTTTCAGTGTGACCTTCTAACTCTTTGTTTTAATTAGTTATTTGAGATATTTTGCAGTCACCCTAATGATAATGGACATCAGCTGGGTGTGTTTCTTATGCTTAGTCAAACACACTGCTTATGCTATGCTGATGAGGTCATAACAAGGCCGAAATATGCATATCCATAGCTAGTGGGGTTTGGCTTTATTGGCCTGAAATTGTCCATTAAAACAACTTCAAATGTAAAAGTCATGGGCAATCAGAATCGCCATATAGCTGAAGCACCTGGTGTTCATAAGGGTAATTTGCATATATATCTCATGTGCATCTGTTACAGGAGGTTTGGGAGGTCACTCATTGGAAGCTCTAGCTTGGCTGGAGTTTTCATTTATTTTTTTTCGATTGGTTTTTCAGTGTGACCTTCTAACTCTTTGTTTTAATTTGAAGGGATTAGAGTAAATTCACCATTGGACAGTATGGGTGCAAGTTGGGGGGAGGCAGGTCTAGATCAATTTAGCGAAGGTTCATTCCTGCAAACCTTCATTCGTCGAACCATATAAAGTGAGCATTTGCTTCTTAGAACTTTCAGTTCAACAAATTACTTTCCCAGGGAAAGTTATGAGCTGCCCAGCATATTGGCCCATCACACAAAGCACAGAATTTCAAATTCACCCAGATGGGAGGTAGTGCCCCCCCACACTCCCTACCTATATATATAATATATATATATATATATATATATATATATATATATATATATATATATATATATATATATACACCAACTCCAAGATCGTACATCTACACTTCCACTGAGTTTGGTCCATAAGGAATAGCCAGGATAAAGTTATCACAATTAACCTGCAATAATCTCTGTAAAGAAATTTAAAACCTTGTCTACATTGAAAGACTTGGAAAAAAAATCACTACAGAAAAACACTAAACACCTTAGCAATGAAGCTAGGTTGCTGATGTTTTAGGGGTAATGGTTAACGGACTACCTTCTCATGTTACCTGTGACTTTCCTATAAGAAATCATATTGACTTTACTTCACTTGGTATTGGTACTAACAAATGTAAATGTATGTAGTGCACAGGATGATTTTGTCTTCCAAAGTTTATTTACACTTCTTTAAATTATGACTGTTATACTGTGTTCTAATGATCTGCATAATCTTTGTCTAGTTGTACTGTGCTCTGATGATCTGTATTATGTTTGTCTAGTTGTATTGTGCTCATTTCAAATGCTGTTTGAGCATGGGTCATAGCTGACAAGAATCAACTGACCCAACCCACCTTACCTGAACAGCAAATAGTAAAGAGTTACAGTATAGTCAGCTAAAAGTATTTTTTTTTTTCTGTCGGAAAAACAAGCTGCTGTTGCTGTATAATTAAGAGAGCTGTATGTCTGCTCCATCTGAGTCTTTGTGCTGCCTGGAACACTGCTCTTGAGTTGAACCAGTCAGCCTCTACCTTCCAAAGTTAATTCAAACACGTCAAAAATTAGAGACTGGGATAGAAGGAAGAGAAAATGGCATAAGGCTGATAGGTTGACAGAAGTGATGAACTTGGTCATGAAAAAAAAAATCCTTTTCCAGGTCCTTCTGCTAAATAGCCGAGTCGATGAACCTTCTAATCCTCCTCCTAGTGCTTCAAAAATGTATGTAAAGTGCCGCCTTAGAAGTTGCCTGTTAAACTTGGCTGAACTGATCATATGCAGTGTTTCTCAGATTTTATGTGCATGATTTTTTGCATCTTCCTGATATTCTTCTGCAAGATTCTACAGTAGCCATTTTTTTCTAGGTATAGAATTTGATAATGACAAGATGATTATGCCTTCTTTATGGTCCAACAAGTAAGTAACCGTATTTTTCTTTTACTATACCAGGGTATATTAGCTCTACTTACTGGTCCTCACAGAGGCAGTGGCTATAATGAGGATGGGTTTGGCACCAGTGTAGATTTTAACAGATGTGTTTGCATCTTCTGTGGACTCTATGCTGGGTTCATAGCCTTTGGGATCAATTTCTTTTATGTCACCTTATCTCTTGGTTGACAACTCCAACACCAATGCTGTCAGTGTCTGGAGTTTCTTTTGGTCCAGAGCTTGATGTTATTGGGCACAGAAACAGACCCTGACAGGTCAGTGTCTGTGCCAATGTTATCAGGCCTTTGCTGACATCAGCAGGGTTGGCTTTTCAGCATTTGGGTTTGAGATTTTTGACACTGGGTGGTGAATTGAAGGGTGTCTGGGTCCCATTGTTGCAGGCCCAAAGACCCTACCCTGCAAGAGACCTTCTGATGTTCTTCGTGTTTCACTGTTGCAGTCATTACATTTGGGTAATCCTGCTGTCGGGTTGCCCTCAGTCGGCCTGAATTCCAAAGTCTTGGGTCCTGCATCGGTTGCTGTCACTTCTTCCCTGACGTCAGGTCGTCAGGGGTATAAAAGATGCAGCCAACGCTATTTTCTTCAGTCTTTCTTGACGCGCGGTGCTCGAAGCAGAAGCAGTTCGCAAGTGCCAGTCGTCGACTCCTGAGATTTTTGTTTGACGTTTCAGATCCGAAGTCTTCATTAAAGCTAAGGACCCCGTTGGGGAAACTTTTTTTTCTTGCTCCAGACCGTTGTCAGAAAAAGTTAAGAATTGTATTTCTTGTGGAAAGCAAATGCCTCATAAGGACTTTCATTCTTACTGTATTCCTTGCCTAGGCCCTGACCATGACATTTCAAGTTGTCGGTTTTGTGCAAGATGTAAGCAGCGCACTATTAAGCGTCGATATGATTTTGCATTAAACGATTTTGGGTGCAGATTTAATTATAAAATGTCGTAGGATAGCCATCCGACTAACGGAGTTCACAAAAAAGCAATGAAAAGGATAGACAACCGAGACCCAAAACCGACGACGAAGCTTCTCCTAAGCCAGTCGCCGGTTCTCAGTGAGGCACTTTTGCAGCCCCTGACACCCGCTACTTTAGAGTCGCAGGCCGCTACCGGCTCCCATGTGGAGTCAGCTGTGCCGCTGGAATCTAAGTATTGGAGCCTCGGACACTATTCCCTCAGATGGGTCCGGAGCCGCTGAGCAGGCACCGGCTTCTGAGGGTGTATTCAGACCTAAACATCTCTACATTAAACCGACTTCAAAGGCAAAGACTAAAGCACCTTCAAAGACAAAGAAACAAGCTCAAGATCCACATGGACATGCCTCCATGCCCAAAAAACAGATGTTCAAAATGGCCGAAGACTTTATTACCTTGATCAGGGGTTCCCATCCCCCTCCTGCTAAGAGGCCTAGGCAAGATGAGTCTTCAGATCAGGTTTCCATTTCTTCTGATTCCTCTTCTGATCAGAAATATTCACCTTCCCCCCTATACCGGAAGAATGCAAAGTTCCTGAATCATGGCTGCACAGGTAAAAACCACACTCTCCAAAGCCAAGAACACCGCATCCATGGGACCAGACAACATCCCAGGCTGTGTTCTACACGAACTACAGAACGAACTGGCACCCCACCCAAGTACCATGCTCAGTCATAACCTCACCTCAGGCT
>NC_056732.1:631234269-631309269 GCF_019279795.1 Protopterus annectens | reverse complement strand
CGAAAGAAAGTCAAAGGCATTCTCAAGGATATTGGTCTTGAGGGCTGCAAGGAATTCTTGAGTGTAAGTAAACAAATTCTTGCGTTGGCCTAGATTAATCCACCAAATGTAGATGTATAGAATTTCAAGCAAAAGTTTTCCTAGCTAACCTGTGGTCATGAAAGTAGAAATATGATAAATGTTGATTCAAGCTTTATCCCTAATATTCCACCTTTGGCGAGGCCAGATGGATGTACTCCCCCCACTGTCTGGAATCTAAGAAATTTGCCTAAAGTTTACTTTATTTTTTGAAAGGTATTCTTGTTAAAATGGTTATATTTTTTTTACAACTGCCTAAATCTAGGCACTGCTTACAATAGCTTAATAATGATAGGTATTACTAAGTATGCAAAGTAGTTCAAAAACCCACTAGCAATGTACTAAGCATTTCATTTTTTTCCCCATTGCTCATTGTTAGTTGTACTTTGGAGTAGGGGTTATTCACATTAAGTGAACAATGTGTTAGTCAGCAGGACGTGAAGGGGAAAGAATTTGTGGAAGAGATGCTCTAAAAGAGGTAATATTTAATGAATCCTGAAGATGTGTAACTTATTAAACAAGTCTTGTTAGAGTGCCTGTTTTGTAACTTGCATTTGTTGCTGGAGCTCCATAAGTTTCACTGATAACAGGTTGTCAGCTCTGGTCTTAGTCTTTTGCTTTTCCAGGTTAGGGGTCGCCACAGCGGAACTCCTGTCCGCTAATGATTGGCAGTGGATTTTTACGGTGCCGAGTTGCCAGCCCAACCTTCAAAGAAGGCACGCCCATTCACACACGCACCTGCTTGCATGTCTTTAATGTCACTCAACCACAGGGAGGACATGCAGACTCCACAAAGATGGCGCTCCAGCCGAGAATCGAACAGGAGAACCTCTTGCTGTGAGGCGACAACGCTAACTGCTGCACCACCGCAGCCTTATATAGGTTGTCAGCACTGGTAAAGGGGGAAATGGGTATGTAGCACTTTTTTTGGCTTGTTTGAAAAAACTTACATGTACTATTGAGGAAATGGTTAAGTCCATGGGGCCAGCAAGTAGTGTACAAGTTGGCAGTAAAGCTAATGGTAGAACAGGGCAGAAGCTTCGACTTCCACCTCCACTGTCGCTTCACCAATTTACACCTATTGCAGAACAGAATAGAAAGGCTGAGATTGTCTGTGACAATGTATTTTTAATTGTTACTTCACCTAAACTTCACCTAAAATTATGAAAGCTCCTAACCAACAATTTTCTCAAAAAAGTGGAAACTAAATTTAGATACTGCATTCCATCTCATCCCTTTGCTCATGCTAAAACAATAAAATTTAAAAAAAAAAAGATAAAGCCTAGACTGCATCTTCATTTCACTTTAGTGTAGAAAAGGATAAAAATAAAAAGTAATTGTGCACAGTATAATAAACATGCATAATATCCCATAATATGACAGTCAACCGCTAGAAACTAAATTCACTATCAAAAATGGAAGGAAAAAAAAAAAAAGAATAAGAAAAAATGCTGATGTTTTCAAACCAGTCAAAATGGGGCCTGTGTTGTTTTAACTTTCTGTCTTAACTAAAAACAGAACTAAACTGTAAAGCTAGCAAATCCTAACAGAGCTTTCACTGCACCATTAAAATATGTAAAACTGACCACATAGAAAAACCATCCTGGAAACACACAAACCTGTATTCATTCACAGTTTGAGTTATGCAAGAAATCTTGATTTGCAAGTGTCACATTCGTAGATCTCTCCACCAGTGTGCACTTCTAGGCAGTGAGGTTAGTGGGGTCTGTATAAACATAGTTCCAGGTGCACAGCCCTGGTAGAAGACTTTGATAACATGGGATTTGTAGCTGACAGTGGTTCACAAGTTCAGTGCAGTGCTCGGCTCCCAAGTGCATAACTGTGCACAGCAGTCTTTGTCTTGCACACGTATGCATTTCAGTGCTGGGTATCTGCTCAGGTTGAAGTTGAACCTCTTCATCCTATAAATGTGACTCCTGGAATGTGTAAATGAAAGTGTTTGTGTGTGTGTGTGTGTGTGTGTGTGTGTGTGTGTGTGTGTGTGTGTGTGTGTGTGTGTGTGTGTGTGTGTGTGTGTGTGTGTGTGTGTATTCATGCTTGTGCTCGTGTGTGCTTGTGTGTGTATTCGTGTGTGTGTGTGTGTGTGTGTGTGTGTGTGTGTGTGTGTGTGTGTGTGTGAGTGTGTTGGGACAGTGAGTGGGTTTGTGGGTGTCCAGTCCATGAGTGCCTGCTGTGAGTAGTGTGTCCTTGTCTATCTGCAAGGGTGACGGCAAAATATCTAAAATAAATTAAAACAAAGAGCTTGGCTGGAGTTTTCATTTAGTTTTTTTCTGATTGGTTTTTCAGTGTGACCTTCTAACTCTTTGTTTTAATTAGTCATTTGAGATATTTTGCAGTCACCCTAATGATAATGGACATCATCTGGGTATAACAACCCTGTGTTTCTTATGCTTAGTCAAACACACTGCTTATGCTATGCTGACGAGGTCATAACAAGGCGAAAATATGCATATCCATAGCTAGTGGGGTTTGGCTTTATTGGCCTGAAATTGTCCATTAAAACGACTTCAAATGTAAAAGTCATGGGCAATCAGAATCGCCATATAGCTGAAACACCTGATGTTCATAAGGGTAATTTGCATATATATCTCTTGTGCATCTGTTACAGGAGGTTTGGGAGGTCACTCATTGGAAGCTCTAGGTTGGCTGGAGTTTTCATTTAGTTTTTTCTGATTGGTTTTTCAGTGTGACCTTCTAAATCTTTGTTTTAATTTGAAGGGATTAGAGTAAATCCACCATAGGACAGTATGGGTGCAAGTTGGGGGGAGGCAGGTCTAGATCAATTTAGCGAAGGTTCATTCCTGCAAACCTTTATTTGTCGAACCATATAATGTGAGCATTTGCTTCTGAGAACATTCAGTTCAACAAATTACTTTCCCAGGGAAAGTTATGAGCTGCCCAGCATTTGGCCCATCACACAAAGCACAGAATTTCAAATTTATCCAGATGGGAGGTAGTGCCCCCACACTCCCTACGTATATATACCAACTCCAAGATCGTACTACAGTGGGGAAAAGTGCAAATTTCTAATGCTGGGTAACTCATTACTTTACCTGAGAAGGTCATTCATTGAAGTGAACATTCGCTGTATATGGTTCAATGAATGAAGGTGCACAGAAATGAACCTTTTAAAGTAATATGGACCTTGGGGAGGTCCTGTCCATGTATTGAAGTAACTGCCATGGGTAGACCTGGAGGGGGTTGAGAGGGGAGTGGCAATGGAAAGAGTAGATATCCAACCTTGAAGCACTGATGTAAGTAGTTATAAGGTCTTCATAAGTTTTGGTAGGGGTAGTGGGCAGGGGTTTGAGTTTGATTTATTTTGGTAAAAGTTAATGATTCTGCTTTGGGCAGTATATGGAATACCAGTGCACTACAGTCAAGGAAGGGAAATACAGTGGTAAGGGAGATAAGCTAAAAGACCTGCAGAAAAAGGATATTAGATGAAGGGGAGAATCAATTTGAAACGCTTTGTTTAGAGCACTTTAATGTTTATGTAGGATATAAAAGCAATAATGGGAGAATATGGGTGAGAATGGGGAATTAATTAATGGCTTGGCCAACCTAGTAAAAAAAAGTTTGTTGCATGCTAGGATATTTTGAGTTGCTGTACTAGCCTTGGTGGATATGCATGTTGGGAGGGTGGAGGGGGTTATACAGTCTTAGTATACACTGCATGAGAAGGAAGGAGGAGATGAGAGAGTGGTGTTAGCCAGGAGATGCGCTGTAGTAAAGGTGTCAAAGAATTTATTAGATGAAAAAAGTTGTGTTGCAGGGTTTATAGGTTCATAGGTAGGTACTAGGCTATCGGCCCTAGGGCCCATACAAGCCTAGCCAAAAAATGTACCCTGGCTTTTGCCACCCAAGAAAATTATTTTCCTGTGCCCCTGTCGAGCAGGGCCACAGAAGTGATCCCCGGGGTGAATTTCCCATTTCCCATCCAATCATCAAGATTTTTCTTGAAGAGTGCTAATGAGGAGCTCTGTTTGACATAGATAGGTAGTCTGTTCCAGAGTATGTAGTCTGTTCCAGAGTATGGGAAGTCTCTGGGACAAGAATCTATCCCTCCAGCATGTTCTGTTTATTGTGGTGACAAGGTTAAGGTCCCTAGAGCGTGTAGCTCGGAGGGATTGGGATTTCTTAAGTGGAGCATGTCCAACAGCTCTGGGTTTGACATAGCTTTGTATGTTAGGCAGAGATCGCCCCTGAGTAGGCGATATGCGATGGAGTAAAGCTGTAGATTTTTGAGACTGTCTGCATAGGGCATATGTTTGAGGCCAGTAATCATCTTTGTGAGTTATTTCGTTGGTCTTTCCAGTTGTTGTAGATGTCTTGTGAGGTACATACCAAAAGGGGCGTTGTACTCTATAATGGGTCTAATGAGTGATTAGTAGAGGGGGACAATGACCTCTTTTTTTTTTTTTTTTTTTTTCTGGATGAGAATCCTTTTGTGATGAGATGAGCCACGTAGAAGGATTTCCTGATCACTGTGGCAATGTGATTATCAAAGGAGAGACTACTGTCCACCTGTGTCCCAAGGTCTCATCACATTTTTGGCATTAAGTAGACTACCAGCTATGTGGTAGTTCATGGGTTGGGATGGATACAGTGAAGTGTCAATAGTGGCAGTTTATAACTCCCTATGTCCACAGTATCTGTAATTAGAGCATTTGTTTGTGAAAATAGTTTACTTTTCAGGAAGGATTGCATCTAGTTTTAGGAGACTGGAGTATTACTACAATAAGTGATGTAAGTAGAGGATCCTTTGCAAGAAGGGAGACAAGGGAAGGCAGCTTTTTGGCAAGTGGTACAGAGTTAACATGAGAAAGCATTTAAGTTGATGTTTTTGACAATCAGGCTAATGTGGGACATGAGATGCAATTTATGTATTTTTCCCTGGAGGCATCAGGAGTAGTCAAGGACAGACGTAGTATTATTTTTTAACAAGAATATCTTTTGTGTTCTCTCCTATGACATAGCTAATCATACATTTATATAAATGAAATATTTTCAGTTGCAACCATTATTCATTTCATTTACTCTTCTATATTGTCAGTCATGCGACCACTGCATAGCTCATTCAATTCCTGCCTTCCCTTAAACCTCATTCAAGGCTACATATAGTATTGAGAAGATACCACATCTGGGAACGGTATGCCTGAAACCAGTAATAATATCAGACCATACACTAGTTAGGATGGAGATGGAATTTTGGGCTTAGCATAAGAATGAAATGCTGAATATTTCCAGGATATACGTTCATAGGTTCAAGGGTGTTTACTAGGCTAACAACCACAAGGGCATTTTTAAGCCTAGCCATGCATCCCAAATCTATGACAATTTCTGGTACCCTTGATAAGTCTAAATAAGGACGTGGGAGGTGAAACATTCACAAGCAGGGGCCTGAGATATGAACCATGTACAGGCTGCCTGTGTCCATAAGAGACATATGTGCCAAACTAGGGATGAATGTCCATTTCCTCATCCAGTTGTCCAAGTTGCACTTGAATTGGGTTAGAGGGGAACTCTGCTTCACATTGATGGCGAGCCTGTTCCAGAGAAGGGGTAGTCTCTGGGATACATACTTGTCTCTCTAGCGGGTCCTATTTATATCACAGGCAAGGTTTTAAGTCTTTAGAATGGGGAATTCTGGTGCTGTTTGTTTTGTGAATATGCAGGAGGTCTATCAGAGTGGGGTCTGACAATGCCTTGTATGCCAGGCATAGGTCTCCCTTCGACAGCAGCCTGTAGAAGACAGAATACAGGGATAAGGATTTGAGGCAGTGTGCATTGGACATGTTATTTAACACCCTGCATTCTTTTAGAGAGGAATCTGTGTGGGTGTTCCAATTGTTGGATATGCCTGGTTAACTACATACCACAGGGAGCATTGTATTTAATGATGGGTCTGATGAACGCTGAATGCAATGGAATAATGACCTCCTTGGACCTAAATGCCATACCTTTGTTTATAAGTTGCGCAACATAGAATGATTTCATCACTACTGTAGACATGTTATGTTAGAAAATGTTAAGGATAGGCAATTGGTAGAATTGATGGTAAGGGACAGACTTTAACTTTTGAAGATGAGTTACATGGAGCGATGGAGCAGGTGTAAATTGAGAATAAAAAAGATGGAACATTATACAAAGCAAAGGGTTAGAGAGAAGGTTAAGGAACATGAAGTTACTTTAAGAATTAGAAGAATTACAAAGTAGGAAGTGGTGGCTGAAGGGGACGGAGAAGAAAAGGGAGAGGAGAATAAGCAGGGTCTGTAGGAATTGGGTATGAAACTCACTCTTAGGAGAGTAGGTATAGAAAAGGTGCATTTTTGTAGTACACCAAAGTCAGGAGCATTGGCAGCAAGGTTGCATAAACGGGAGATTGCAAGGAGTGTTTAAACTGAGAGGGGGAGACACAGGAGGAGAACTGATTTCACTGTCTTACATTTGAAAGGCTTTTGAAAATGTTATAAAGACCTGTATGTAGAGGAGGGAAGAATAGGGAAATGACTGGTGGGAGGTCCTAAACTTTCTCAAGTTGGAGGAGGAAAAAGATAGGATAGCTAGGAAGGTGACAAGGGAGGAATTTGAAGAAGTACAGAAAAGGATGGCTAATTGTATAATACTAGGTAAAGCTGGAATTCTGATTAGTGAATTGGATTCTGGTGAAAAATAAGGAGATGGAGAATTTGGAAGGCATGTTGAATGATGTGCTGCAGGAACACCACCCCCAGACTCCTGGAAGGAGTTGTTGATAAGGGAAGGTCTTGACCCTTCCATCATTCTACTGACCTTTTAGTATTAAACCGTGATTATAATTTTTTTGTGATTATTTGTGACATTCTTGCAACAGTACGGTACGATTTTGCTTTTCATTATTTTGGCAGAAGGTTTAACTATATAATGCCGTCGGAACAACCGACGAACCGAATTCATAAAAAACGTAAGGATAAAGACAAGGACAAGCATCTGAGGTCCAAAACCGATGACGAAGCCTCTTCTAGGCCAGTTGCCGGTTTGCTGGTGCTCAGTGAAGCGCTTTAGCAGCCCCTGACTCCTGCTACCTCAGAGCCACAGGCCGCCTCAGACTCCCACGTGGAGACAGCTAGGCCTCTGGATACTCAAGGTATTGGCCCTTCAGAAATGAATCCCTCAGATGTGTCCAGAGCCACTGAGCAGGCATCGGCTTCTGAGGGTGTCTTCAGACCTACACAACTTTATATAAAGTCTACTTCAGCATCCAAGACAAAGTGTAAAACGGTTTTAAAGACAAGGAAACCAGTACAGCATTCTCCAGGACAGACTTCTATGCCTAAGAAACAGATGCTCAAAATGGCTGAAGACCTATTTACTTCGATCAGGGTTTCCCATCCCCCTCCTGACAAGAGGCCTAGGCAAGACACTGAATATGATTCCTCTGATCAGGTTTCCATTTCCTCTGATTCCTCTTCTGAACAGGGATATTCTATTCCTCCCTATGAGGATTCTGATGCTGACGATTCTATTCCTTCAGCTTCTCCTCCTGAGGACTATTCATTTGGGGAAACCCTGCATACCATGAGGGAGCATTTCCACTAGGAGAGCTAAGATTATTCAGATTCTAAGAAAAGATTTAGAGACTTTCTTTTACTTCCTCAGCACAGACCTCTTGCAATTCCCCCTGTTCTAGACATATAGTAGATGATGTATTTTCAGAGTCCGGCCTGTCTCCAGACTCTCTACCCCCTGTTCCTGTTAAGCCGGACAGATACTACAGGGCTCCAGACTCCCATAAATTTCTTTACAAAAACCCTGCTGCTGACCCAGAAACTATCTCACAGGGTCCCAAAGGGGTCAAGGCTGCTTCTGCTAAAAACCCTGTCCCCTCAGATAGAGATTCTAGGGCTTTGGACAGATTGGGGAAAAAAGTTTACACTTCTGCTACCTTGGCTGTAAGGGCTTTAAATTGTCAATTTCATATGCTCAAATATCAGCAATACTTAATGTCTTTGTTAAAACAAAAAATGTTGACAAATTCTGAATGTTTTGAGAACAAAGATATGCAGGATTTATTGCATGCAGCTGAACAAGTGGGAAAACATACTTTGCAATGTGGCTATGGTTCACTGGAGGCCTTGTGCAGGGCCGCTGTTACAGGTTCTGTTATTAGAAGGCATGCTTGGTTAAAGGAACAGAATCATCATGTTAAAGCAAAATTATTGGATGCTCCATTACAGCATGATACTGTTTTGGTGTTGAGGCAGAAGAGGTGTTGAAGAAAATGGAGGATAAGGCTAAATCTATGCAGACAGTAAAGGATTTCTGGCAGGTACAGCCACCCAGATTTAGCAGGAACTGGCCCTCTAAGAATTGGCCCTTTCCAGTTTCAGACAGACCACACAAAGGCAGATTCAGACACCCTAGAGGCAGGCCAACAGCCCCAGGGCTCATACAGGCCCAAACAATGGGGTGATTCTACCTCCAAAAGCGGAGAAGACAAATCACAGCCTTATAGAAAACAGTCCCAATGACTTCCCTCTGCCAGTGCCAAGCACTTATTTTTTGGCAGCACCCTTAGGGGGAAAGCTAGCACTTTTTTCACAAAACTGGCACAAGATCACCCAGGACAAATGGGTCTTAAATATAGTCTTAGTGCTACAGGTTCCACTTTCACACCCTTCCAAAGGCAAAAGGTATGCCAGACCTGCCACACAATCAATGGGCAGAGGCGCAAAAACAAGTTTCATCTCTCATGGACATGGGGGCTATTCAGCCAGTGCCACAACAAGAGCAGGGACAAGGATTTTACTCGAGACTTTTCTTAGTACCAAGAAAGGACAAAGCCTGGAGACCAATTTTGGACCGGTCTATTCTAAATACTTTTCTGGACGTCCCAAAATTCAAAATGTTGACTCTACAGCAGATTCTGCCCATGCTGGACAAGAAGGCTTGGCTTGTAACTTTGGACCTCAAAGAGGCGCATACCTGCATGTTCCAATCAGACAATCTTGCAGAAGATACCTCAGATTCATAGCTGGCTCAATGCACTACCAATTCTCTGCACTGCCCTTTGGCTTATCTACTGCGCCCAGGGTCTTCACAGAATGCCTGGCACCAATAATTGCATTTTGCAGACAGAGGAATTCAAATATATCCATAGGGGGGACTGCCTTATTCAAGCAAAGGCCAAAGATATTCTACTACAGCATCTGGCGTTTGTAAAAAGATTACTAATTTGCCTAGGGTACACAGTAAACGAAAATAAATCAAAACTAGTACCCCATATTCCTGGGTGCAAGCTTAAATACAACTGCCCAGATGGCTTATCTCACGCCAGACAAAGGCAACTGACTTCTTACTTCAAAAACATGGCAACAAAGACCCAGTTATCTGCAAGAAAAAATCTGCAGGCCCTGGGCTACATGGCATCCTGCATTCTACTAATTCCATATGCAAGACTGCATATGAGGAAACTACAATGGTATCTAAAAAGTGTTTGGACTCAACATTGCCACAGCCTGGAAACAGTAATTACTCTCATTCCCTGCCTTCAACAGGAATTTCAATGGTGGGCACAGGCCTGTCACCACAACAAGGGACAGCCATTCACCTTACCTACTGCCAGGCAGACACTAATAACAGATGCATCAGATTACACCTTGGGGGGGCACACATGGCAGGAAAATGTATTCAGGGCACATGGCCCACAAACCAAATGCATCTTCATATCAATCAAAAAGAGATGCTAGCTGTACAAAATGCCCTGACAGCCTTCAAGGACCTACTTCATCCAGGACAACTGCTGATAAAAGACGGACAATACTACAGTCATGTGGTACATAAGCAAGGGGGCATACATTCCTACCCCCTCTGCAGACAAGCCATGACTTTGTGGAACACAGCATTGACTTATCAAGTACATCTGCAAGCACAATTTCTGCCAGGAAAGACAAATACTTTGGCAGACGAACTAAGCAGAAACCTCATGGATCCTCATGAGTGGAAACTAGATCCACAAATCTTCAACATAACAGGGAAATGGGGATGCCCAGACATAGATCTATTTGCCTCCCCTCACAACTGCCAGCTACAGAGATTCTGCACTCGGACTTATCACAAGCAAGCATGGAAAGTGGATGCCCTTTCATTCAGCTGGAAAGCTCTTACAGTGTATGCCTTCCTCCTCTGCCTCTCCTCTCCAAGGTACTCCTAAAGGTCAGACAAGAGAAGCCAAAAATGATACTGATTGCCCCAGACTGGCCACACCAGCACTGGTACCCAATCCTAAAGAGCTTGTCTCAAGGCCTAGCCTGGACATTGCCTCTAATACCTCATTTGCTGATGCAACAGAACAATCAGATCCTGCACAGCCAACTCAGAACCCTAAATCTGGCTGCATGGCGGATAATGTAATCATTCAAAACACACCTCTCTCTAAAGCAGTTATGGATGTTATTTTGGAGGCCCAGCACCAGAAAATCTTATGCAGAAAAATGGAAGAGATTCTGTGCTTGGAACCAAGCGCAAGGAATTGACACGCTTGTACCAAATATTCCTCAGATTTTGCAATACCTAACTGAGATGCTGGACAAAGGCGTATCCTTCTCATCAATTAAGATCCATGCCTCTGCCATTTCAGCTCATTACAATACGGACCCACCTATTTTTTCTCATCCACTGCTAAGACAGTTTCTCAGAGGGGCCAAAAACATAAGACCTCCAAGGAGAGCCCCAATACCTTCATGGGACCTCAATTTTGTCTTGGAAAAACTCACACTGCCTCCTTTTGAGCCAGCCAATACAGCAGATATAAAATACTTGTCATGGAAAACCGCTCTTCTCCTAGCAATAACTTCAGCAAGAAGAGTCTCATAGTTACAGGCACTAATGGCTGTGGAACCTTTTATTATTTTCCATCAGGACAGGGTTTCTCTAAGGACAAACCAGACATTTATGCCTAAGGTAGTGTCCAGTGTGGCTCTTAACCAAACCATACATTTGCCTACCTTTTATCCAAAACAACAGAATAAGGGGGAGAGACTTCTGCATTCTTTGGGCATACACAGACAGCTACGCTTTTACTTGGACAAAACTAAAGCCTTCAGAATGACTGAGCAACTCTTAGTGGTATATACTGCAGGATCGCAAGGAAAAGCCGTTTCAAAGCAGACCATTTCAAAATGGATAGGCCACTGCATTCGTTTCTGCTGTTCACAACATGGCAAATCAGTGCCCAAGGGCATTAGGCCACATTCTACCAGAGCAGCAGCCACTTCAGCAGCCTTCCTCAGAGGAGTACCAACCAAGGACATTTTAGAGGCTGCAACCTGGACTTCAGTGCACACTTTTACAAAGCACTACCATTTACCTCTCTACTCTAAATCCAGAGCAGGCTTTGCCACTGCAGTTCTGCAGTGCCTCATAGCTACTCCAAACTCTATTTAGGCGAGATGCTTCTTCAACTGTAGAACCTGCAGATGTCTCTACATTGGATGGGGCCGGAGCTGCTGTGCAGGCACCGGCGTCTGAGGGTGTATTCAGGCCTACTGACTTTCATATTAAACTGATGCCATCTTCTTCTTCAAGGCCTAAAACTCGATCGATGCCTAGAAAACAGACACCCAGACCGCATGGTCAGGCCCCTATGCCTAAAAAGCAAATAAGAATGGCTGAAGACCTTATTACTCTGATCAGGGGAAGCCACCCTTCTCCCTCTAAGAGACCTAGGACTGATTTTCCTTCCGATTAGGATTCTGAAATTTGTTTTCTCTGACCAGGAGTTGCTGTTATCTACCTATGAGGATTCTGATGTAGAGGACTCCATTCCCTCTGCTTCTCCTCCAGAGGATTTCTCTTTTGGTGAAACCTTGCATACTCTTAGGGAGCATTTCTGCTGGGAGAGCCAGGATTACTCTGACTCCAAAAAGAGGCTTAGGGAATTCTTACTCCTACCTCAACACAGGCCTTTAGCCATCCCTCTTGTACTGGACATTGTAGATGCCTTCTCGGAATCTAGCCTGGTTCCTGACTCTCTACCTCCTGCTCCCAGAAAACCTGACGGGTATTACAAGGTACCTGACTCTCAAGTTCCTCTTTAAAAATCCTACTGCGGATCCTGAGACCATTTCACAGGGACCCAAGGGCATTAAGACTACTACTGCCAAAAACCCTACCCCCACAGATAGAGATTCCAGGGCCCTGGATAGATGGGGTAAGAAGGTATACACTTCTGCAACTTTGGCCATTAGGGCCTTAAACTGCCAGTTTCACATGTTAAAGTATCAGCAACATATTATTGGATTGCTTAAACAGAAAATGATGTTGATTCCTGACTGTGCTGAAAATAAAGAATTACAGGATTTAATGTATTCTGCTGAACAAGTTGGAAAACCTACTTTGCAATGTGGTTTTGATTCATTGGAAGCATCTTGCAGGGCTGCTGTCACCGGAACTGTACTTAGAAGGCATGTTTGGCTTAAGGAGAAATCTTTGCCAAATCATGTTAAAGCTAAATTAGTGGATGCTCCCTTAAACCAAGACTGCCTGTTTGGCAACAAAGCAGAACTACTGCTTAAAAAGATGGAGGAAAAAGCTAAGTCTGTGCAAACTGTAAGATTTCCTGCAAGTACAGCCTCCCAGATTTAGTAGGCGTTTGCTTTCTAAGAACTGGTCCTTTCCTGCCTCTTCCAGGCCTTCTCAGTCTAAACCCAGAACCAGCAGAACACCCAGGCTTCAGTTCCAAGGTACTCGCAGGCCTAAGCAGTGGAGGGCTCCCACTTTCAAAACTGGGAGTAGTAAGAAACCCCCTTATGGTAAACTGTCACAATGACTTAACTTTAAACCTTCCAAACCCTGCTCAACTGACTGTTCCTTTAGGGGGAAAGATCGCCCTGCATGCAAAAAATTGGGAACCTCATTACCCAAGACAAATGGGTTTTAAATAGTTTCCCAAGGATACAGATTCCACTTCCACTTACCAACCCCAAACGGTTGGCCAGACCTACCCCCAAATCAGTGGGCAGAAGTTTAAAGGCAAGTTCTCTCTCTTCTAAGCATCAGGGCTATTCAACCTGTCCCAGAAGAAGAATGGGGGCAAGGTTTCTACTCCAGACTTTTCATGGTACCCAGAAAAGACAACTCCTGGTGTCCTATTCTGGACCTGTCTATCCTAAACACTTTTTTGGAAATCCCAAAATTCAAAATGCTAACACTTCAGCTGCTTCCCATGCTAGGCAAAAATGCCTGGTTGGCAACACTCTAAAGGAAGCCTACCTGCACATCCCAATAAGAGAATCTTGCAGAAGATACCTACGCTTCAGAGCAGGCTACAGGCACCATCAGAAAATACAACCACCAAAAACCAGTTGACAAGATTTATTACACCTCAAGCCCTTCAACAAAAGCCTTCAAGGAGTATCCATTCTCTGCACTGGCCTTTGGCTTATCTACTGCACCCAGGATATTAACAAAGTGCCTAGCTCCAGTCATTGCATTCTGCAGACAAAGGAATATTCAGATATACCCATACCTGGACGACTGTCTAATTCAGGCAGAAAGCCAGGACATACTAATAAATTATCTGGCATTTGTAAAGAAATTACTAACTTTTCTGGGGTACACCATAAACAAAAAGAAATCGCATCCAGTACCCTGTCAACAAATTGTATTCCTGGGAGCAAGCTTGAATACAACTTCCCAGATGGCTTTCCTCACGCCAGAGAAACAAGTTCATTTGACAGACTACTTCAAACTACTGGCCACAATGACCCAGCTATCTGCAAGGAAAATACTGCACGCCCTGGGGTTCATGGCCACTTGCATTCTGCTAATTCCATATGCCAGACTGCATATGAGGAAACTACAATGGTATCTAAAAAGCCTATGGTGTCAACATTCTCAGGACCTAGAATCAATGATTCCTATCGTACCTTGTCTAAAAATAGAGTTCCTTTGGTGGGCAGAGGACTACCACCAAAACAAGGGACTACCATTTACTCTACCCCCTGCCACCCAAACCCTAACAGATGCATCAGACTGTGCATAGGGGGCTCACTTGGCAGGGCAGTGCATTCAGGGCAAATGGAACCCAAATCAAATGCACCTGCATATCAATCAAAAAGGAATGTTAGCTGTACAGAATGCTCTTGACAGTTTTCAAGGCCCACATTCTTCTAGGACAATTATTGGTAAAGACTGACAACACCACTGTTATGTGGTACATAAACAAGCAAGGGGGAACCCACTCTTACCCGCTCTGCAGATTAGCCATGGCTCTGTGGAACACAGCCTTGAACTACCAAGTGCACCTACAAGCTCAGTTCCTGCCAGGCAAGCTAAATACACTGGCAGACGACCTAAGCAGAAGTCTCCTGGACCCACATGAGTGGAAACTGGAACCAGAGATATTCAACATGTTGAGAAACAAATGGGGGAGCCCAGAGATGGACCTGTTTGCCTCCCCTCAGAACTATCAATTGGACAAATTCTGCACAAGGACTCCCCACAAACAAGCTTGGAAAGTGGATGCCCTGTCCTTCACCTTGAAAAACCTATCAGCTTATGCCTTCCCCCCTCTGCCTCTCCTCTCCAAAGTGCTACTGAAGATCAAACAGGACAAACCAAGGACAATACTGATTGCAGCAGACTGGCCACACCAACACTGCTACCCCCTCTTGCGCAGTGTGACACTGCTGGAATCTTGGCACCTGCCCAGGACCCCTGCCCTGCTGTCCCAGCAAGAGGGCCAGATTCTGCATCCACAGCTTCAAACCCTGAACCTTGCAGCCTGGCTAATTACCTGATCTCTCCATTTCCATCCCTCAGTAAGCAAGTAATGGATGTCATTCTGGAGGCAAGTGACGTAGTACTAGAAAATCCTATGCTGAAAAATGGAAAAGATTCTGTTCCTGGAGCCGAACTCAGGGGATGGGCACAGGAGTGCCCAATTTACTACATATTCTTCAATACTTAACTGAGATGCTTCACAAGGGCCTGTCCTTTTCTTCCATCAAAATTCATGCGTCGGCCATTTCAGCACATTACAATACTGAGCCACCTCTCTTCTCTCATCCACTGCTGAAGAAATTCCTCAGAGGGGCCAAAAATGTAAGACCACCCAGGAGAGCTCATACTCCAGCCTGGACATTAACTTTGTATTGGAAAAGCTCGCTTTACCCCTCTTTGAGCCAGCTGCAAATGCGGAGTTGAAATTCCTTTCCTGGAAAACAGCCTTCCTTCTAGCCATTACTTCAGCAAGAAGGGTGTCTGAATTACAGGCCCTCATGGCAGTGGAGCCTTTCATCATCTTTCATGCAGATAGGGTGTCCCTCAGGACCAATCCTTCCTTTATGCCCAAGGTGGCATCCAGTGTGGCCCTTAAGTCCATTCATTTGCAACCTTTTATAATCCACAGAACAAAGGGGAACGAATACTGCACTCCTTGGACATGCACAGACAACTTGGATTTTACTTGGACAAGACTAAGCCTCTCACGAAATCTGAACAGCTGCTGGTTGCATTTGCTGCAGGGGCAGAGGGGAAGGCCATTTCAAAGCAAATAATTTCTAAGTGGATAGACCATTGCATTAATTTCTGCTATAAGCACCATGGAAAACCTACCCCACAGGGGATAAGACCTTATTCCACCAGGGCTGCATCTACCTCTACAGCCTTTCTCAGAGGTGTCCCTACGAGAGACATCCTGGAAGTGGCTACCTGGAGCTCTACCAAGCATTACCACTTGCCAATTTTTTTAAAACCCAGGGCTGGCTTTGCCACTGCAGTCTTACAGGGCCTTATAGCTGGTCCTAATGCTATTTGCCTCCTCCCATCCTTAACTTTGGGAGTCTACCCAAATGTGATGACTGCAGCAGTGAAACACGAAGAACATGGCACAGTTTTTACCATAAATGTAGATGCTCAAGTGTATTCACTGTTGCAGTCCTGGTTTTTCTCCCTCCAGCTCCCTGACTTCTGTTGACTCTACCTCTATTCTTGTTTACTATGCTTAAAGCTTTCTGGTGTATTTGCTTTTTGTTGGATGTGTAACCTTGTATATAATTGCTTCCCATTATGGGGGCACCTGATGTCTGGGGCAAGAAGGACTGATGTAATGGCGTTGGCTGCATGCTTTATACCCCTGACTACCTGACGTCATGAAAGATGAGACAGCAACCAACGCAGGACCCAAGACTTTGATAATCAGGCCGACTGAGGGCTACCTGCAAGCAGATAACCCAAATGTAATGACTGCAACGGTGAATAAACTCTAACATCTACATTTATGGTAAGTGTACACAACTGTACTTTGCACTTATGATTCCACAAGATGATGTCCCTGTTCTATGGGGGATTCTTAAGCATTTTGCCAAAAGAATGGGATACAAGATAAATCAAGAGAAGTCACTGGCATAGTCCATTTAATTTTATCCCACTGGGAAGTTTAAGAATCGACTTTAATCACCTGTGGGGAAATACTGCTTTTAGATTTTTTGGAATTTCGTTGGCAGGAACCATCAACGAAACATTTAAGATAACATTTGTGAAGGCAGGTGACCGGGATAGGGACCTGTTAACAAGGTGAACAAAGATTATGCTTGATCTAGCTCATAGAATGCAGATGTTGCAATTGTTCATGCTGCCAAAATTTTATACTTGGAGCAAGTATTTTGATGGCAGCCTCCTGCAGCTTACTTAAAGGTTAAGCAAGAAATAATGTGGTTTCAGTGAGATAATGGAAGACCTAGGGTGGCTTGGATGTTTGTAGTATTTTGTAGTTTGTAGTAGTATAGAAAAATGGGGTTGGAAGTTTTGGACAACAAAACCTATCAGCAGGCTTGTCATCTGTCCTTTGGCCTTAAGTGTACAGTCACTTTTGTGTACTTGCCTTACACATCATGACATGTGAGGCCTCTAGTGCTATTCTGCACTTTCTAGTTATTTGTGCATGTTTTAAGGCGCAGTCTTTGAAACTAAAATCTTGTCACCAAAGATTTCATTTAACTTTGCCCTCTTTGTTGTCAGCTCAGGGAATATGTGCAACTGTGTCCATAGACTTTCATGGGTGCATCGTAGTGCTGAGCAGGGGCCCGTCCATTAAATTCTGTGGACACACCCTATACACATGCTTGAATGACATCAGAGAGACTCTGTAGAATTAAGTGGGTAGGTACTTAAAAACAGTCTGCCGAGCTTTTTTAAAAAAAATGTCCACCTGATAGTCACATATGGTGGAAAATACATTGCGGCACTTAAGTTACAAATTGTGAACATACACTTTAAGGTGAATGTGTGAACCCAAGCGAAAAATGATCTGGGAGGGTGAGTAAATGGTTAAGAAATTAGTGACTTTATAGAAGTACAGTTCCCTAGAGAGAGTCTGGAAGTCTGACATTTGCTGGGTTTGTTTGAGAGGGAAGGTGAGTGACTGGAGAAAGGAGATATTACCAGTTGGGTGATGGGAAGATACAAAATATCTTATGGAAATGGAGGAAGAAACAAGGGTTGGCTATTAGACACTGTTGATTAGATGTAGAGTTAAGACCTGGGAAGAGGCAGAGGAGTGTGGTATCTTCATAGGTAGGTACTAGGCTATTGGCCCTATGGCCTATACAAGCCTAGCCAAAAAGGTACCCTGGCTTTCACCACCCAAGAAAATAATTTTCCTGTGCCCCTGTCAAGCAGAACCACAGAAGTGATCCCTGGGGTGAATTTCCTATTACCCATCCAATCATCAAGATTTTTCTTGAAGAGTGCTAATGTTTGACATAGGTAGTCTGTTCCAGAGTATGGTAAGTCTCTGGGACAGGAATGTATCCCTCCAGCATGTTATGTTTATTGTGGTGACAAGGTTTAGGTCCCTAGAGCATGTAGCTCTGAGGGATTGGGATTTCTTTAAGTGGAGCACGTGCAACAGCTCTGGGTTTGACATAGCTTTGCATGTTGGGCAGAGATTGCCTCTGAGTAGGCGATATGCGACGGAGTAAAGCTGGAGTTTTTTGAGATGGTCTGCGTAAGGCATCTGTTTGAGGCCAGTAATCCTCTTTGTGAGGTAATTTTGTGGCCTTTCCAGTTGTAGATGTCTTGTGAGGTACATACCAAAAGGGGTGTTGTACTCTATAATGGGTCTAATGAGTGATGAGTAGAGGGGAACAATGACATCTTTTTTCTGGATGACAAACCTTTTGTGATGAGGTGCGCCACGTAGAAGGATTTCCTGACCACTGTGTAGATGTGATTATCAAAGGAGAGACTACTGTCCACCTGTGTCCTAAGGTCTCTTATCACACTTTTGGTGTTAAGTAGACTACCACCTATGTGGTAGTTCATGGGTACAGAGTTTTTACCAAAGGGGATGACAGTGCACTTTTTGGCATTGAGCTTGAGACCATGTCTTTGACACCAGGCATCTGTCTCAGTGAGGCCCTTTTGTAGGATGTTCACATCGTTAGGAGTTTCGATTATGGCTCCTAGTATGCAGTCATCTGTGAATTTAGTTAGCCAAAGACCTTCTGTGTTAGCCTGTACTTCAGAGATGTAGAGAGATGTAGATACCAAACAGGAGAGTACCCAGGACTGAACCCTGTGGTACTCCACTTGTCACTGGTCTGAAGTCTGATTTGGAGTCTGCTACTTTCACAGTGTGGGTTCTGTCAGTAAGCCAGTTGGCAACCCATCTTGTGACATAGAGATTTATACCTAGTTTACTGAGTTCTATAATTCCAGAGTGGGGGATGGTGTAGAACGCCTTGGCGAGATCTAGATAGGCTGTGTGAACCACCTTACCCTCATCTATGGCTTTGGTGACTACTTCAAAGAGGTCTATCGGGTTTAGGAGACATGATCTACTTTTTACAAACCCAAACTGTTTGGGATCCAGAGTTTGGAGAACTCCAATGTCTTTGAGTTCCATTATGATACGTTCCATGGCCTTGCAGATGAGGCTCATCAGGCTAATGGGGCAGTAGTGTCCAGGGTCTGTTGTGGCCCCCCTTTGTGGAGTGGGATAACTGTCGCGGTGTGCCATTCAATGGGCACAAAGTCTGAGATGAGGCTATGATTGAACATGGTACTTAGGTGGGGTGCCAGTTCATTCTGTAGTTCATGTAGAAGGCAGCCTGGGATGTTGTCGGGTCCCATGGATGCTGTGTTCTTGGCTTTGGAGAGTGAGGTTTTTACCTGTGCAGCCGTGATTGCAGGAATTTTGCATTCTTCCGGTATAAAGATGGGGCCTTTAGGGGGTGAGAGGGGGGTGAAGTTAGCACTGAACCTATCTACCAGGATGTTGGCAATATCAGTTGGTTCTGTATATTTAGTGTCATTGTGCTGTAACTCAGAGCAGATCTGAGTGTTGCCATTGAGATTCTTGACATAGTTATAGAATGCTTTGTGGTTGTCTTTAGAATTAGTGGCAATTTTGTTTTCATAACTGGCTTTGGAGGATTTTATGAGGGATCTCAGCTTCTTACTGAGGCTGACCAGGGAGTTCCTCCAATCGTGGGATTTTACTCTTTTTTGCAACAGTTTCTTTCTTCTGTTGTAGAGTTTAAGGCAGAAGACCACCAGATTGGCTTCCTTTTTTGGAGGATAGCAACTTGGTTTTGTTAGGGATAGCACGATCCATGCACTCGTGTAAGTGCTTATAAAGTGCATTTGTGTAGGATTCAGCAGTCGTTCCTCTATTGTCCGTCTGCATGGGTGTCGTGAAGTTTGCCACTTCTGTCTTAAGAAGCGTGAAGTTGGCTTTGGAGAAATGTTTTACGGTTGTTTTCCTAATGGGAGCGGGATGTGGATGTCTAGGGTGATTAGCTTGTGGTTAGATCTGACCAACGAGGAGCTGACCTTTGGTGTGGAACAGCGGTCACCCATGTTGGTGATGACCAGGTCTAGGATATTGCTGCCCCTGGTGGGTGTGTGGATAAGTTGATCCAAGGCGTTGGAATTGATGATTTCCAAAAAACGTTGAGCAAAAGAGTTGGTACATGAGTAGTTTTCCCAGTTAATGGTAGAGTAGTTCAAATCACCCATTATTAGAGTGTTGGGTTGTACCTTAATATTGTCCAGTGTATCAAGAAAAGGAGTGGGAATCTTGGGGCATGGTGGGGGGTCTGTAGCAAGCTACAATCTGGATTCCGGTTTTGCCCAGAGTTAGTTGAACTTGGATAATCTCGGATGCATTATGCTGAGCAACTAGCTTGGAAGTGTGGATATCCTTAATGAATATGGACACGCCTCCACCTTTAGTGTTTCAGTCTGGGTTTGGTGGCCGAAAGGTGTGGTATGAATTATAGCCTAGTAATGCAGGGGTCCTCTCTGGAGCTTTGAACCAGGTCTCTGTCACTGCACATATGTCAGTGTTTTCCATTTTAAGGAGTGCCTCGAGTGAGTGCATTTTGAGGTTTAGACTTCTAGCATTGAGTACCATTACCCTCAGATTTTGCTTGCTTGTACCTGTTACGGTGGTGAATTTATCATTTTGAACCTTGCCTAAAAAAGGCACTATAGGGGTGACAAGTGCCTTTGCCAGTATCCGGAATCCCAAGGGTGACAGGTGCAGGCCATCTCTGGCAAAGCAGTGTGGTCTGTCGATCATGTCATCCCAGGCAGACAGATACTGGATTTTCTTAGAATGACACCAGAAGCTTAGCCAATTGTTAGTCAATCATTTTGTCCTTGTACTGTGGTATCATTCTGGGTGCTGGCAGGATGCTACTCAGGACTAGGGTCATACCTGCTTGGGCTACAAGATTGAAGAGGCTCCTCCATGTCTCTCCATGTAGTCCAGGGAGGTACGTCTTGGGTCATTCACACCAACATGGACAATGACAGAGTCATATTTGTACTTGTTGTGGAGTGACCTGAGTGTGTGTGTTATGTGGCGGATCCTGGCACCTGACAGGCAGCTGACAGTAACTTTTTCCTTGTTTAGCCTGGTGAGTGGAACATCTGTGTAGTCACCTATGACTAGAGTGTTGGGTACGTTATGCCTTATGGGCTGTAGTTGAGTGGCACACTGTGTATGTGGGCTGTGTGTCATTTGGGTTGTGTTGAGGGGGTGGAGGTTGCTTGCATTTCTGCTTTGGAGGTCTCTGTTGTTTGGGCAGGTTTGTACTGAGAGCCTCCGTGAATGTAGGTGTGTGTTTTGTGTTTGTGTGTTTTGGTGGTGTAGGTTTTGAGGGACTATGTGACGAGTGTGGTGCGGTGCAAGTGTTTACCTTCTCTTCATTGTCTAGGCCAGTCTTTGGTGAAGAGAGCTTTGCTTCCAGTTTGGCTATATAAGTGCATCTCTCACAGGTCGTAGTGTTGGGTGGTAGGAGGAGAGGGTTGTCTGTGTACATGAGGCAATTGCTGCATTGTCCCAAGATGCCCAGATTCCATCAGGTAGACAGGATAAAACACCGGGAGCTGACCTTTAGACATGCCTGAATAGGTGCTTCTTTATTAAGTACTAAAAACTGCTTTCCTCTAGACAAGTGAGGAAAGTTGAGCGCTGTAGTAATTTGTAACTTATTTAGTGTTTACAATGAGTTCTGAACAAGTGCTGAGCTCAAAGAAACAGAGGAGTGCTAAAACTAAAATTCTGGCTAGTTGCAAGGGAAATTTTGAAGAACAGACTTTATGGCGCCAGGAATAGTTTAACCCCAGTTAAGTGGGGGGGCTTAGGAGCCCACAAACAGTCCTGGATACCGCAAATCCATATCTGGACAAGACCTGCCACAGGTAAGGGGGGAAGCAAGCTTAGAATTTTTTTTTCCAGTAAAGTGGAAATGGAGAAAGCAAGTTAATTCAACGTTAAGAATCTGAGTGGGTTGGCCTTCACCAATGTTCTCAGATTGAGTGAACTAATGACACTAGACTGGGAGGAGTGTCACAGATCAAATATACAGTAGGGGCGGGCAACTGCAAAGTCACCACGTATAAGAACACACAACACTAGGGAGGGTGGGTAGGAAAAATTACAGTTCCTAGCTGTAGCCACTAAATGAAAGTTTTAAACAGATCAAGGAGCAGACTCGAGAATGCTTTTAACTGTAAACAGACAATTATCAAAAATGCACAGAAAAGCTCGGATAGAGCACTCGCAGACAGAAACTACAACTCCCAGTATGAAAAAGTAGTTTACAGTTAAGTAATGTTAAAACAGTATAAACAGTACATAAATGCAGTGAAACAATAAAAAAAGCTTTATAACAGTGCAAAATGTAGTAGATCAACTGTATAGCACAATTATAAGCGTTTCAGAAGTGCATTTCAGTGAATAAGTGTAAGAAATAACTTGTCCTGTTCTTGGAATCTTAAGGAATTTCCACTTATGCAATGCAATCCAGAGCCTGAGCAATACAAGCAGAACCTTTATAAGACATAGGGTATATATAGCAGTAAGAATGGAAGAGTTGGAAGATCAGTTTACTACTCGGCCCCTGCTATTACCCAATCACTCGTACTACAGAAGGTCAGGAGGCCTTGTTACTCTCAATAATAATGAAGACAATCAGCAGAAAATGGCTGCCAGAAACACAGGAAACTCAAACAAAACAACCAGCCTAGACAACAGGCCTCTATCAAAATTATGCCACCTGAGCAGAACACAGAAACCTCACTTTAAAAGCATAGAAAGAACACCCACAAAGAGAAAATACTAGTCTCAGTATGAAAAAGCAGTTAATTTAGTAATTAAATAAAAATGCAGTTATAGTAATGCACACTATTGCAGTTCCTAGCTGTAGCCACTTAATGAAAGTTTTAAACAGATCAAGGAGCAGACTCGAGAATGCTTTTAACTGTAAACAGACAATTATCAAAAATGCACAGAAAAGCTCGGCTAGAGCACTCACAAACAGAAAATACAACTCTGTGTGAAAAAGCAGGTTACAGTTAAGTAATGTTAAAACAGTACATAAATGCAGTGAAACTAATTATAACAGTGCAAAATGTAGTAGATCAATTGTATAGCACAATTATAAGCATTTCAGAAGTGCAGTTCAGTGAAATAAGTGCAAGAAATGAAATAACTTATCCTGCTCTTGGAAACTTAAGGAATTTCCACTTATGCAATGCAATTCAGAGCCTGAGCAATACAAGCCTGCAATCCAGTTAGGAGAGAGCTTGAAGCTGGCGTATATGAGTGGTAAATGTGTTTAAAGAAGATGAAAGAGAGATGAGGAATGTCTGATTTCAGTTCTGCTTAATTCTGTAATGGAATACAGGGAAGGGGAGTGGAACATAACAGAACGAGCAAAGTAATGCTGCTGTTGTCATGACATAGGTTATTAAACTAAGCATCACAGGTGCTGAATGCATGCAACATTCAGAGCTGCAGTAGGATGATGAGCAAACCGAAATGTAAAAATGCCTGATTTGTGTAAACTTGTTTGGATTATTCCTGCTGAAACTTGTACTTCTGGTACCTCTGTTATAAAAGAACTAAAGCAGAGTAGTTCTGTAGTTTTCCATTAGGGGAACATATCCATCTGTAAATACACATGCTTTTGCTTTACTTTTGAGTGATGCTGTCCAGCAGAAATGATAGAGAATGTAGCATTAGAATGCTTCTTGGTGCTAAATGGTCTTCACATTTAATTTGTTGATAGTCAGAATGCTGTTATGCAAGCTTGACGGATTCCCTTTTTAACCCTGCTGAACTTTAATTTTTGTAAGGGTTTTTGGAGTATAAAGTAAATTATGTTGCCTGTTTGTGCAGGTTTGAAGCAGGACTCCTCTCTATCTTTGGAGAAAATTGAAAACATGCAAGAGTATTAGCTCCCTTGAATAGGGAATGGGATGCAAATATTTGTGCTACTAATATAAAACTTCAAAAGACAGAATCTACAACAGTAAATTTGTTTTTTTTTTAACAGACTCTGCAGTGCTTTAGACCACCTGAATCCTATTATAATAATACAGAATGGTCCGATTTCTCTATATGGGAGCCATCAAAAAAGAAACAGGCAAGTTTGGTATCTTGTATAATTACATGCATGTATATAGTTATGCACATGAACACACAAATGCTCCATTGACTTATTTGCCAAGATAAGTCACTAATGAAGCTCCAGTTCTGGCTGCAAATCTTCTTTGGCTTGTGTGGTAGGTTTCTGATTTGTCTCACTGTTGTAGAATCAGAAGCTGTAAAGCAGTACTGTGTTACATTTTAACTTAATATGGAGTAGTATAGTACTTCTACGTTTTGTCCTGAACTGTAATCCTGGTTTTCTGGTGGCTATGATGCTTATAAGAAGGCACTTGGAGAGGCTGCCCAGTAAGTCTGCTAGGTTAATAATTATTGTTTAGAGTTGTATGCATGTGCTTTACATGCAGTAGGCAGCAATGTGTTATTTGCACTTGAAGTATCAGAAGTGTGAAAAGGATAACAGATGCTCAGACTATAATGTGTTACTTACATGCTGGTAACTGCAGTATGTGTATGTATGTTGGACTCCTCTTGCGTAGTAATTCTATTCTGTTTTATTACTTCTATTTTAAGTTATTTGTAGCTACATATGTATTGGAATGCATAGCAAAGTGTTCTGCAGCAGTGTATATAGGGTAGGATGTTGTAAACTGAAACCCCAAACTTCGTTTCCCATATGGTTAATGCTTTGTCATTCATCATTTGCTCTGGTACATTAGCATTCTTGCATGTACATATGTATAAGTGGGTGGGATGGGGTGTGTCTGTGTCATACCTTTCAACTTCCCAGATTTTTGCCTCATATTTTTGATTTGTTCCTCATAAAATTTGTGATTGTTCTGGAAATCATTGAGGATTGAAGTCGCAGAATAATGGCAGGCATTTGAGTTTCAGACTTCATACCTTCCAAAAATGCATGCTAATGCAAAAACATATTTTTTGGGCTTTGTATCCCCCTTTTTATTTTTTGACTTTCTCCAGATGTCTTGTGCTAAGAGGTTGAGAGTCTGTGTGCGCGCGTGTGTGTGATTTTTATTTGCTTCCAAGTGTATGCGTGGTATTTATATTGTTTCATCGGTTTATTTTCCTTTTTAGGAATTTTATATGACTGATTTGCATATGATGTAAGTGAGCTTTAGTTCATTTAACTAGTCTTTTCATTTGAATAAGATGCAAGGCTGGCAATGTAAATTGCCAAGTGAAAAATACAGAGAATATAATTTCAGGGTGCCAGTGATGTCGGTTTGTCTTGAACAACTTTACATACACTTGTGCGTTGTTTTGTGTAATGCTTTATGTTCTAAAGAAATGAAGTCAAAGCCAGAAATCTTGTTACATTTGTATAAGAGCATAGTTGAATAGTAATTACTGCAGCCCTGAAATAAACTTTGATGACTTGATTTAATTTATTTTGATTACATCATCAAGTAGCTTTAGTGGCTTTATCTATTGCCATTATTGTACTTATTTTTCTTTTTTCATGTTTTATTGGGCAAAGTGCACTATAACTTACATTTTGTTAAGTTGTCTTGAGGAACATGTTTGCTCAAACTGCCAGTGTTTGCATTTAGTATTGTGTTGTACCCGTATTGGAACTCCTAGGTTTAAGTGCGGTATTTAATGTTAAAATTCAAATTTTGTACTGTATATGGATTCATCTGAGGTTTTCAGGCATAAGCATTTTTATGTGGAACAGTATTTCATGTTACCCAGATGTGACTGACTGGTTGGACTGACTTCTAAAGTAATGCCACAAAAGGAGAATATTTCTTAAGACAATGAAACTTGTAGGCCCGCTATAGAAAGCAGTATTTAGTTTCTTATGAACAGTGTCCATTTAATAAGCCACTACATGTGTGCACTCTTGGATCGCCCACAAGTAAGTTGCTTTCAAGAGTTTGAGTAATTCACTGTCTGAAATAGGTAGCAAACCATGATACAACTTGTAGGTCAAACTGATGTTTTGTAATTAATCCTGGATGCTAAAAATAGGACTTAAGACCTAAGACATATCCACAGCACTCACTAAGTTTGCAAAGGATGGGGTGACAGATGCCTCTGTGATGCCAAGATTAGGGAAGTCATTAGGGCCCTTGGGTCCCTGAATCATGCCAGGTATAAGTGTGGGCGAGAAGTTTTTTAAAAAACAGTTACTGTTTAAAGAATCTGTTTATATTTTAAAGTTTGGTACTTTATACCCTCATGGGTTAAACGAGGAATTGTACTGAAAAGTATTAATTTAGTTTCTTTATTGTATTGTTTATTTTTTTAATTTTTAAGTGGATAATTAATTAATTATTGCTTGCTGCTATTATATAAAGTGTATGTGTTTTTGTGGTTCTTTACTCCTTGAAGGCTACGGTCGAGACGTCTGAGGGAAAGCGTTTAATACATTAAAGCTTTTGCATTACTGACCGGTTGTAATTTATTATTCTTTGGTGCTTGGTAGCTGCTGTTGTTCGTTCTTCATGGCCGGTGATCCACAACTTCATTTACCACGTATTTTTCGTGATACTGTTGATGGTACTCAAATGTCTTTTGACAATTATTTAGCCAATTCTACAGACCGTATTCTACAACAAAGAAATGGTAACAGTCCTACACTACATACAGCATGGGAGAGATGGGAAGAAGAAAGGAATAAACGTTGCTTCAACCTGTTTAACAACATGGGTCGGAAGCTTCCACCGTCCCTCACTGAAGAAAGTAAGTCTCTGTTTGATCAGCTGGAGAAGTATATGTGGAAAGAGACTGCAGCTGGAGAAGTGTATGTGGAAAGAGACTGCAACTTTCTTTAATTTGTCTGGTTTACAGAAGTATATTGTTTTGGATATCGCACCCCGTGGATTGAGAATTTGTAAATATCCTACCCTTCCGTTCAATTTGGAAAAAGAAACTGACATTGCATTTCATAAATGATGGGTGGCAGATGCACATAAATGTGCATCCGAATGGGTGAACATTCTCACTGAACAGGATAAGGTTAGAGAAAAGGAAATGAGAGCCAAGATTAAAATGGTATGTGAAAATTTATCATCTGGAGCCTCTGCTCATGTGCTTGATGATTTTTTGGTTGATATCAACATCAGACTGAGAGAATATGAAACGGAACTGGTTGAGAGAAAGAAAGGGAAACTACTCCGGGACCTTCATGACTACGAGAATGGCAAAGCTTTCATCTCCAGAGCCAACTGAAGGAGGACACATAATCGCATAAGACTTCAAAATGAAGGTGGGGATGTTCATCATTATAACTCCTCCTTTTCAGCTTCGGAGGGCCAGAATACCTCTTTTGAGGAGCTCTTAGGTCACAATGTAGAATTTCCTGCCTTACTGGCAGCACAGCATCCAGAACAACTTCGCCAGACTTTTCATCATGACTCTACAAACTATAGAGGAGAAAAGGGTGGAAACACCAACGTGAACCACAGGGACAAGCCCAGAGAGATCAACAGAGGGGGCTACAAGAGTGGTAAATGGTGACTTTCTCTTTCCATTTACTTCCAACTTCCAGAGACTATGTGGTTAATTTGTCCAGACACTTGTTTTCTGATTTAGAATATGCGGTCTTGAACCACGGACTCAAGTTCATACCAACTGTGTTACCATGTATGCATGACATTAAATGTGATGTCTTTAAATTTAGCAAAAAACTTCATTTAAAAAGCTATTTTCACAATATTAACAACATCTATGTCTGAAGATAGTCTTGATACTTCGTTTGAAAGTTTTCATACTTGTAATTCGGATGTTGCATGTAATGCATATTGTAGATTAGGTACTGACTATGTTACATATAAAAGCTGCTTTATGCCATCTGTTTTGAACGAGGATGTTGTGCATTTTTCAAATTTACTGAATTTTGCCATCGAAGGTTCATACGAGTTTATAAAAAATCTGGAATTAAGTATAATTTATCTCTGGGTGAGTGGAAAGCTCTCCAGACTCTTAGTAAGATGCGGGACATCATATTTAAACCCTCAGATAAAGGGAATAAACTTGTTGTAATGCACTATTTGCAGTATCTGGCCATGTGTGAGGAACATTTGAGTGACAGCAGTGTTTATGAAAAAACTGATATATCTGCTTATAACAATGCTATTCTTAATTATGTTGAATTACTTAATAAAGGACACAGATTGGGATATTTTACTGAAATGAATATCGATAAGACGTTTAATGTTGAAGGTTGTAGGATGGCCCAATTTTACTGCCTTCCTAAAATACATAAGTCTTTCACAACCCCCGGGGAGACCTATAGTCTCGGGTTGTGAATATTTTTTGAATAAGGCAGGGCTCTTTTTACATAGTTACTTGTTACCTATAGTGAAGACTTTACCATCATATATTCATGATATATTTGATTTTCTAGATAAAATAAAGAATGTTGAATGGAATAATCAAATGTATTGGATTATATTAGATGTGAAGAGCCTTACGAACATTCGGCATGAATTTGGCATTGAGGCTCTCAAATTATTTTTAGGCAATAGTCCATCTACTGAATATATACTAGAACTTATATATTTTTGTCTAACTCATAATTTCTTTGAGTTTAATAATAATTTATATAGACAAAAACAGGGGACAGCCATGGGGGCAGGTTTTGCCCCCATGTATGCCAATTTGAGTATGGGCCTCTTTGAGACTGAACATTTGTATAGAAATTATTTTTTCCGTAAGTATGATGTTGCTATTATAGGTTTATCGATGACCTAATATTCTTGGTACAAGGGGGTCTTGAGTTACATAATAGTAGATTCCATTTAGAATTTGATGGCCATAAAATAGGGACTCGAATATCTTTCTTGGGCGCTACATTGAACATTGTGGAAGGAAATAAAAATTATATACATCAGTTAATAGGAAATTTGAAGAAGGAACACAGTTTGTACATGGACAGAGTTGTCACCCCCCCCCATACACTAGAGGCATTGCCGTTTGGTGAAGTCCTTAGGATTTCTAGGTTATGTAGTAATGATTATGGTTTTAAATGAGAGTTAAGTAAAACTATTGAGATGTTTGGGCAAAGAGGGTATAGTAATGAGATGATTGATAAAAGCTGTAAAACATTCTTTGGAAGTAATAATAAAAGGGGAAGTAGTGATGTAAATAAGTTACCCATTACTTAATAATAAAAGGGTAAATAGTGATGTAAATAAGTTACCCATTACTTTATAATAAAAGGGGAAGTAGTGATGTAAAAAAGTTACCCATTACTTCCTTAAATACTAGGACTAAAGAACAGCTTGATACCATCTACTTTGTAACTACCTACAGCTGTCTGAGTACCGAGATGATACAGCAGGTGAGGTATTATTGGGAATGTTTTTGTTCCCTCGGAAATGTGGCTGTATGGTTGAAGGAAAAACTGGGGATTACCTTTAGAAGAGGCAAAAATATTCAGAATTTCATAGTAAGGAGCAAATTTACTATGCCTTCCATGTATTAAGAACATAGCATTATATCAAGTGGGACATCAACGTGGTAGGTGTTAAGGCATGTAAGTTTGTGGTTAGGAGCTTTCCACAAAATAATACTATATTTTTTAACACATGGGATCATTTTACATGCAACTCTGAGGGAGTTATCTATGCCCTCAGATACCCCTGTAACCAATCTTATATTGGTGAGACAGAGGTCATTTAAAGTTAGATTGATGGAACATGCAAGGGATATCAGTAATAGGAAAGAAGAAAGTTCTGTTGCAATGCATTTTAAGAAATGTCATCAAGGCAGTAATGAGGGGTTAAAAGGAATGGTGCTAGAGAAAATCGGTGCATCTCAATTTGATGTAAATAATTAAAAAAACAGTTACTATTTAAAGAATCTGTTTATATTTTAAAGTTTGGTACTTTATACCCTCATGGGTTAAATGAGGAATTGAACTGGAGAGTATTAATTTAGTTTCTTTATTGTTTTATTGTATCGTTTAATTTTTAAAATTTTCAAGTGGATAATTAATTATTGCTTGCTGCTATTATATAATGTGTATGTGTTTTTGTGGATGTCCTTCAAGGATGCATCTGCAGTCCTAACATATGGGTTGTCCTGCCTCAGGCAGCCCTTCGGTCGGCCGGATTCCAAAGTCTGGGTCTGGCCTCGGCTGATGTCGCACTTCACCCGACGTCATAGCTGCTGTTTATTGGGTATAAAGGCATCAGCTGACGCCATTTTCCTCAGTCTTTCTTGCCGCGCGGTGCCCGAAGCAGAAGTTGTTCGCAAGTGCCGGTCGGTCAGATCCAGAGATTTCTACTACCGAAGACTTCTAAAAAGCTAAGTACCCCGTTGGGGACTCTTTCTTGCCTCAGCCGATGTCAGACAAAGTAAATAATTGTTTATCTTGTGGGAAACAAATACCTCATAAGGATTTCCACTCTTACTGCCTTCCTTACTTAGGCCCAGACCACGACGTATCAGCTTGTCTAGCCTGTGCTTCCTTCAACCGACGGACACTTAGACGTCGGTCGGAGTTTGCAGAGGAGTTTTTTTGGTCCCGCTTTTGCATACAAAATGCCGTCGGAGACTCCGACTACTCAATTAGCTAAAAAGCGCAAGGAAAAGGACGGACATTCGCGGCCCGCGGTTTCGGCTGAAATCACGGTTAGGCCAACCGCGAATGTTAGCCGAGGCCTCACAGAGCATGGCTGAATCTGCTACTGAATTTACTGCTACAGAAGCAGGCACCCAGGATTTATCAGACACTATTCCTTTAGACATAACTACCCCTGCACGTGGGGCTGCTAGACCCCCTGCTTCCATGTCTATCAAGGCTTTTGCCAGGGTTAAGGCAGCTAAATCTTCTAAGGCCTTGCCTGCCAAAACTCCTTCACATAGGCCTACCTCTAGTTCCCAAATACTCAGCCTGGCTGAGGATCTCATTTCTTTGATCAGAGGATCCCAACCTCACCCAGACAGGGCCTCTCAGCCCCCTCCAGACAAGAGGCCCAGGACTGAACCCCCGGAACCTGTCTCTACAGATTATTCCTCGGATGACTCAGACATTTCAGACCCTCACGAAGGCCCATATTCTCCTTATGAGGATTCTGATGCAGAAGACTCCATTCCTTCTGCTTCTCCTCCTGAAGAATTTTCCTTTGGGGAAACCTTGCATGCTATGAGGGAACACTTCCAATGGCAGGGCCAGGATTTTTCAGATTCAAGGAAAAGGCTAAGGACTTTTACACTTACCACAGCATAGGCCTTTAGCCATTCCGCCAGTACTAACAGTTGTTGATGATGCATATAATGATGCCTGTACTGCTCCTGATTCTCTTCCTCCGGCCCCTGCCAAGCCAGACAGATATTACAGGGTCCCGGACACACACTACCATTTGTATAAGGCTCCTGTTGCAGACCCTGAAACCATTTCACAGGGCCCTAAAGGTGTGGCAGCTGCCTCTGCCAAAAACCCTCTTCCCTCTGAAAGGGAATCTAGAGCATTAGAGATGGGGTAAAAGGTTTATACTTCTGCTACTCTTTCGGCCAGGGCCTTGAACTGTCAAGTTCACATGATTCAGTACCAGGAATTTTTGTTAGACCAGCTAAATAAAAAAAACTACCTTCTCCTGAACCTTTAGACCGCAAGTCCCTTCAGGATTTGGTACATAACTCTCAGCAGGTCAGTAACCATTTCTTAAAATGTGGCTATGATGCACTGGAGGCTTCCTTTAGATCAGCTGCGACTGGAACAGTGATTCGAAGGCATGCCTGGTTAAAAGAACAATCCTTACCAGACCATGTTAAGTCAAAACTCCTAGATGCTCCCATGGAGAAACAAAGTTTGTTTGGCTCCCCTGCACAGGAGGTTCTAAAAAAGGTGGAAGAAAAAGCAAAATCTGTCCAAACAGTCAAGGATTTCTTACAGGTCCAACCTCCGAGGTTTAGCAAAAATTGGCCTTCGAAGAATTGGTCCTTTCCAGACAACTCCAGAGCGCAGAGAGGCAGAAATAGACGCCCAAGAGGCAGAGGTCAATCTAGGGGTGCCTACAGGGGACGTCAGTGGCAACCTACCAACCAGAGAAGTACTGCCACAGAATCAACTACAACCACTTCCGCAGGGCAGACACAATGACTTGGCTCTAGTTCCGCCTACCAGGGAACAACTGGAAGCACCCTTATGGAAAACTAGCCTTATTCTCCGACAACTGGCATTACATTACAGGAGACAAATGGACTTTACAAACAATAGACAAGGGCTACAGGTTTCACTTCCATACTCTACCAAAAAAGAGAGGAATGCCAAACCTACCACCAAGCCAAAAAACAGACTCTCTAAGACAAATCAACAACTTACTAAGGATGAGAGCTATAGAAGAGGTGCCACCTATGGAACAAGGCCAAGGATTTTACTCCAGGCTTTTCCTTGTACCAAGAAAAGAAAATCAATGGAGACCTATTCTAGACTTGTCCGCACTGAACACATACCTCATTGTTCCAAAATTCAAAATGCTGACCCTCCAGCAACTTCTTCCCATGCTGGGCAAGGAGTCTTGGCTGGTGACTCTAGATCTCAAGGAGGCATACCTGCACGTCCCTATACGACCAGATTGCAGAAGACACCTCAGATTTCTTGCAGGATCAGAGCATTATCAATTCTCAGCATTGCCTTTTGGCTTATCTACTGCGCCCAGAGTATTCACGAAATGCCTGGCATCAGTAATTGCTCATTGCAGACTTCAGGGAATTCAAATTTGCCCATACCTGGACGCCTGCCTAATACAAGCGGACAACAAGGCAAAGTTAACAAAAGATTTGGAAAATGTCATACAACTGTTGCAAGCCTTGGGATACACAGTCAACATGCAAAAGTCAAGACTAGTACCATCCCAAAGGATAACATTCTTGGGTGCAGAACTAGACACATCAACTCAGATGGCTTTTCTCACAGAAGAAAAACAAAAGCAACTACCAGTCTACTTCATGACATTAACAACACAAACTCAGCTTACTGCAAGGAAAGTCCTGCAAGCCCTGGGCTACATGGCATCCTGCATAATATTGGTTCCGCATGCCAGTCTGCATATGAGAAAGCTACAATGGTATCTAAGGAATGTATGGTCTCAACACAAGCACAGTCTAGAAGCCCAGATTCCAATAATTCCATGCCTGAAGCAAGAATTCCTGTGGTGGGCTCAGGCCTGTCAGTTGAACAGAGGCTTGCCTTTCCACAAACCGCATCCAAGCCAGACCATCACCACGGACGCCTCAGACCTAGGATGGGGGGCACACATGGTGGAGAAGTGTATACAAGGCCTATGGACCCAAGACCAGCTGAATCTACACATAAATCTAAAGGAGATGCTGGCAGTGAAACATGCAATCCAGGCATTCAGACCACTCCTTCAACAGGGTCATCTGCTGATAAGGACGGACAATACCACAGTCATGTGGTACGTCAACAAACAGGGAGGTACACATTCATATCCTCTATGCCGGATGGCAATGGACCTGTGGAATGTGGCCCTGAACCTCAACATTCAACTTCAGGCCAGATTTGTACCAGGAAAAGAAAATTCTCTAGCAGACACCTTAAGCAGAACTACCATGGATGCTCACGAATGGATGCTGCATCCAGATATCTTCAAAGCCATGACAAAGAAATGGGGACTACCACAGATAGACCTGTTTGCCTCCCCACACAATCACCAATTGAAGAAATTCTGCACAAGAGCATACCACCCACTTGCTTGGAGGGTGAACTCACTTTCCTTCAGCTGGAAAAACCTGACAGCATATGCATTTCCACCTCTTCCCTTGATGTACAAAGTTCTACTGAAGATCAGAGAGGATCAGCCAAGGGTAATTCTGATAGCTCCAGACTGGCCGAGGCAACATTGGTACCCGCTACTGAGAAGCATGTCTCGGACACACGCATGGCCTCTACCTCCATGTCCCTTACTACTAACACAGGACAACTACAAGATCCTACATCCAAACTTGAAAACACTGCAGCTAGCTGCTTGGAATATTGCATAAAACAAAATAACCCAGGTTTATCACAGAGGGTTAAGGACATTATCCTGGAGGCACGCAGACCCTCCACAAGGAAGACTTATTCAGCCAAGTGGAAAAGATACCTCATTTGGAGTGCAGCAAAGGGAGAAAATGTCTCATTGGCAAACATAGCACACATCCTGGAATATTTAGCAGAGCTGTTCCACAATGGCCTGTCTTACTCCTCCATTAAGATTCATGCATCAGCAATTTCAGCAGAATACAACATGGATCCTCCTGTCTTCTCTCATCCTCTACTCAGGCAGTTCTTGAGAGGAATCAAAAATGTAAAGCCTCCAAGGAAACCACCTTTACCTACATGGGATCTCGACTTTGTGCTGGAAAAGTTAACACTTCCCCTTTTTGAACCAGCAGCAACAGCAGAATTACAATTCTTGTCTTGGAAAACTGCTTTCCTGCTAGCAATTACTTCAGCAAGAAGGGTATCTGAGTTACAGGCATTAATGGCAGTACAACCCTTCCTTATCTTCCATCAGGACAGAGTCTCTCTGAGAACTAACCCTACCTTTATGCCAAAAGTGGTCTCCAGAGTATCATTGAACCAAGCGATTCATTTACCTACACTCTTCCCCAACCCACAGAACAGGGGGGAAAGACTGCTACATACCTTGGATGTGCACAGACAATTACCATACTATCTGGACAGAACTAAGACCAGCAGAAAAACTGACCAGCTTCTGGTAGCATATGCAACAGGAATGCAAGGGAAAGCAATTTCAAAACAGACAATCTCAAAATGGATAGGAAATTGCATTCGATTTTGCTACTCTTTTCATGGAAAGACAACTCCTGATAATATCAGACCTCATTCCACAAGAGCTACAGCCACCGCTACAGCTTTCCTACGAGGAGTGGCTCCCAAAGCCATTTTAGAAGCTGCTACTTGGAGCTCTGTGCATACATTTGCCAAGCATTACAATCTTCCCTTATACTCTAGATCCTGAGCAGGTTTTGCAACTGCTGTTTTGCAAGGGATCTTAACTACACCATCTTTATCTTAGTGCCTCCTCCCCCAGTTTGGCTATGGTATTCTACCCATATGTTAGGACTGCAGATGCATCCTTGAAGGACATAGTACAGTTTTGTACCTACCATAAATGTAGATGTCCGATAGGTATGCATCTGCAGTCAGGATTACCCACCCTCCTTCCCTCTGTGGTATTCCTAGGGTATTTACCCCTCTTTAGCTAGCTGGGGGAATCTATTATGGTGTATTTGTTTGTATATATGTATATATGTATATATATATATATATATATATATATATATATATATATATATATATATTTTTTTTATATTGTTTGCTCTCTACTGTTTGGAATTATTTGCATTCATCCAAATTTAGCCTTCCTAGAGGGCACCTGGCATCTGGGGCAAGAAACACTGAGGTAAATGGCGTCGGCTGATGCCTTTATACCCAATAAACAGCAGCTATGACGTCGGGTGAAGTGCGACATCAGCCGAGGCCAGACCCAGACTTTGGAATCCGGCCGACCGAAGGGCTGCCTGAGGCAGGACAACCCATATGTTAGGACTGCAGATGCATACCTATCGGACATCTACATTTATGGTAGGTACAAAACTGTACTTTCTTTACTCCTTGAAGGCTACGGCTGAGACGTCAGAGGGAAAGAGCTTAATACATTAAAGCTTTTGGATTACTGACCGGTTATTATTCTTTAGTTCTTGGTAGCTGCTGTTTGAGTAATTCCCAATAGGTAACAAACCATGATACAACTTGTAGGTCAAACTGATGTTTTGTAATTAATCCTGGATGCTAAAAATAGGACTTAAGACCCAAGACATATCCACAGCACTCACTAAGTTTTCAAAGGATGGGGTGACAGATGCCTCTGTGATGCCAAGATTAGGGAAGTCATTATGGCCCTTAGGTCCCTGAATCATGCCAGGTATAAGTGTGGGTGAGAAGTCTTAGGCTTTCCACCCTAATAGAGATGCAGAGAGATATTCTCTTATTTTTGACCTAAACAAGAAAATATTTGAATTTGAGATCTTCCTTACCAACAAAGACTTCAGCATTTGTTTAATTACGGAAACCTGGTTTCAATGCAATGATAGTACTCCCCTCTGTTTTAGGGAACAAAACACCTGTCATGCATTCATATGTACGGGCAACTGAAAGAGAATATCCATATTTATTTTCTATCCCTATTGTCTGTTGCCAGGTTACATACAATGTGTACCTAGTTGATGTCCTAGTAGCACTCAAATTGTTTTATTATAGCCAATTATAGAATCAATCTCATCTATGGCCCATTCAGATCATGCAGAATACCTTAACCAGTTAGAAAAGTTTTGAACCAAACCCTTTCTTATGGACAGTTTCAACGATCCAAACACAAATGTGCAAATGTACTATCAGAAACAAATATGTCCAGAGATTTCTGGACTTTTGTGAGCACCAGTACACTTGATCAAACTGTGTGCACCTGTTTGCCAAAGGTGTTAGCCTTCTAGATTTTGTTCTCAGTAGCATGTCCATCAGTTGCATCGCTCTGCTTTTTATACCCTACCTAGTCAAAGCTGAATATTTTTTGACCTTCTTCCTGAAAAAGTGCTTCGTATGCCCTCGTAACTCCTTTGCTTTCAGGCGTTACTCTAAAACAATTTACTAGTTTTATTGATATTCACAAGTGGTATAGTTGCCCAGCAAACCTTGTACCTGAGGATGCTACTGACTCCTTTAAATTTTACTTCTTGGATGTATTAAGGCATATGCACCCATCCAATGCTCACATAATGTCAAGTTTAAAACTAAACACATATGGTGGCATTCCCACATCAACCATCTCTGTAATAAAAAGAAGCTTCTGGCCATCTGCAAAAGAGTTCCAGTTCATCACTGTGCATACATTTTTAAAACCTTTAAGGCCCTCCAGCTTATAATGTTAAGAATCTTAGAAATAACCTCTACTTGTACTGAATTTATCTGTAATTGTTCGTTATATTGCTGTGATTCTTGTATACCAGTTATCTTCCAGCTTCAACCCCACGTACCCTTCTCCGTGTTTCCATTGCCTCTCACACTTCATCTCCTGAAATCACGCTTGACCAAGTCCTTTTAACATGCTACAAAATTAAAAATACCAGTCCCATGGATTTTGATATATCTGTAGAGAAGCATCGAGTTCCACCTAGTAAAACCTTTCCACCAACTCTTCAAGCTGAGCCTGTCCATTGTATGTAGATCTGCTGTTGTGCAGTGCTTTGGGAGTACCCATTTCTTGACCATGTGAATTGCAGGCCTTTTAGTCTCACTAGTGTTGGATGCAAATGTATGAAATGTCTTCGATGAAATAGTAAACGGGGATATAGATTACCTTTTTATCACTGGATACACAACAGTTCAGTTCTGTAAAAGGCAAATCCTGTCTACTCAACCTGGATGAGTTTTTCAAAAGGGTTACCAGGGCCATGCCTACCTGGACCTTTCCAAGACCTTCAACAATATTTCCTGGGCTGAGATTGATTGACAAGGCCTCCCACCTCGACATTAATCCTTCTGTAGTTCACTGGATAGCTAACTGGCTGTCTCCTGGTACTCATAGTGTTAAGGTCCAGGTAATTTGCTGTAGAAAGAAAAATGTCACTAGTGGTGCCCAGTGGGCTTGTGTCCTGAGCACTTTCATCTTTGACATATACATACTATTATTTTTTGTGTGTGCGTGCACATGTGTGTAGTTGGACAGGGAATAATCATAGGTTCATAGATTATAGGTTCATCAAATCCCCATTCTAATATTCAAAGCCTTTAATGCAGGCTGGACTTAAACAAATGCTTGGTATGTTAATCATGGGCTTACTGTCAATGCTAAGAAGTGCAGTATAGTTTCCTTTGGGTAAATCCACCATCAGCAGTCTTCAGATACTTGGGTACCTGTGTCGATGACAGGCTTTTCCTTGGCTGCCACATCTGTGTTATGATTAGAAAATCCTTCTAGCTCGCAAGCGTATCCTGTGAGGTCTTTTTTTCAAGGTCTAGAGAACTTATAGTCCCAGTTTTCATTTCATTGGCAGGTAATTCACTTTAACAACTCCAGAGAAGTCAACATTTCCTCACCAAAAAGATTGCAGGACATAATGCCATTAACTGGTCTGATAGTCTAAAAGCCCTATCAATCTACTTTCTCTTTTAGGCTTCAAAATGGTGACTTTCGTTTAATCTTTCTTGCAGTGAACTTGGCACTCTGTCAGATTCGTTCCCATAAAGAGAACCATTGGTAAAGCAAGCATGCACTCTAGAAACCTAAACCTATTCCACCCATTAACAATGTCAGTTGATTTGACAGATACCTAACCCAATGATTTCCCCATTTCTGTAATAGGCTACCCATACCAGTGTACTTCCCTGGAAACATTTAAAACCAGTCTGGATGATTGGATGGGTGATTACCCATTTTTATCTGGGATATGTGGTGATAATGTATACATAATGAAAAATTCTGTTAATCTCCCACTGGTATTAGTTGGAAATGGCTGAGCTTCCCAATGGTCTCCTTGTTTATAAGCTAAATGAAAACATATGAATGTATGAAGTGCCAAGCACATAGAAATAAATGCTTTGTCCTCAAAAGAATAGCAGATAACCAGTGTTTGGGGCTCTCTGCAGTAAACAGTACACTTGTTTATTTGTCTACTGCTTTGTTACATGGCTCTTAAATTTGCACCATTTTTAAAAAGGAATATTATCAGTAGTAAATAGCACCAAGGTAGCTGTTCATACCCATTAAATAAATTGTTTGTTCTACTGTAATTGTGTAAAAGGGATTTGTCTTCTACAAAGAAAGCAGCAGATATTCTGGGTAGTCTTCTGTTAGGGCAGCTGGTGGGTCAGAAATGTAGCCCGAAATACAGTGTTTGTTAGTGAAGCATTACTTTTTTTAAACAATTCGAGCCTTCTGTGTACTATTACTTTTAAGGATCACTTGCCGAATGTGTAAAATGTTTACAAGTTTTGCTTTGCACATTTTGTTGTAATGCATTGCCACACAATTGCATGCATGTGCGCTCATAGGTGACCATCAGCTAGCACTGGTACCGTGCCCTTTTCAGTATCTGGGTCTCTAAATCCATTTTCTTTCACCCTGGTCCTAATTAGATGTTTGGGGCCAGAGGGAACGATTGAGGCATTCCATTGCAGCATTGCACTGCTACCAAGGAGAGAATTTTATTGTTTGTCCTACCCATAGTACCACCACATAAATGGGGATGTCTAATGACATCAGCCACAGAATCCCACAGGCTTCCAGTGAGATCAGAGGTGTACATTTCAATGTGATGTGGTAGCCCTCATCATCAGGGTGATAGCACTGACTAGACCTTCTCCTTCCAGGATAGAGTTTTAGTATGTGATGTATAAATGCACAGTAGTCAATACTGTGGACCTCTCTTCCTGTTATGACATAACAGGTAGTTCTAACATAAAAAAATACTGTATACTTTAAAGTCACAGCCAAAATTACTAAAGTTTTTATTTTGTTTCTGGAATAAATTTAAATTGTTTGTAGTTGTCCTTCATTTTCTTGCCCCCAAAAGAAGTCAGAAGAAATTCAGTCCCTCTCCTTTATCTGTGTGTACTGTCAGTGTTGCATGGTACAGTTATGAAATAGACTACAAATGGCACTGTAATGTTTTAATTCGTGATCACAATAGTAATTATTACAGTCATGCCTTTCAACCTCTTAGCACAAGAAATCTGGACAAAACTTAAAATAATGGTGTCAAAGGGCCAAATATAGGGACAAGTTTTAAAAATTGCTCTCCTGAAGTTTAAACTTCATTTCCTTCAGAAAAGGCACAATACAGTTCCTGTTCTGGGAACTTAAGTCTGAACCACACAAATGTGTGTCATTATTTAATGAGTTTAGTCCTCATTGATATGCCAGAAAACCCCACATTGAGGTGAAAATCTGGGCAGTTGAGAGTACAGTGTTTAGTCAACTGCATTTTATTATGTCACTGTTATGTTTTTGCACAAGTTATAGAAATAGAATAGTCTTCTTTAAGAACCTCCCCAGTTATAAAGGGGCATTACACCGTTAAAATAAGCAGACACATTTTCCTACCCAATTGCTTATAAACCAGAGTGTTTTTTTTAAATGTATATAAATGATTGTCTTACATTTTAATGGTGTCTGATGAAGTTAACACTTGTTTAACGAAAGGGCTCATGTATTATTTGTTTTTCTTGTGGATTTTTATCATTAAATGCCCCTTTGGTTTAGCATCACCCGAGTAATTTGTGCCTGGGAAACTATGCCTGCCAGCATTTTTATTTATTTAGTTTGTTTTGCTGCTTCTGTTTTTTGATGATAGTTTTAATTGATCTTGTGTTCATCTGAGAATTTCATTTCTGTTTGCTGTTAAGATGTAGCTATGATTCATGACATGTGTTTTTAGTGTAGTTTTTCCTAGCTTGCTTTTAATAGTATTGTTATATAATTACAGCTAAGTTTATATGTGGTTATATAGACAAATTTACTGTTTGGGAAGAGATGCAGCTGTCACTAGAGAGCAACTGGCAGTTTCTTTTCAGCCATTTAATAGGCAGTTGTTCACTGTTTTGAACTGCTTTGTTCATTAGATCAGACACTATATAAACTGCTGTGAGTTGGATACTTTTGTTACTTTGATTTGAAAGTTATCAGAGTGTCTTTCTTTTTGTAGCTCTGCTTCACAAGTTCCACCTCATAGGAAATGCAGACACAGTTCAAAAGCATTTCAGACTAAAATGTAACAGAATTTTGATCTAGCAATGCAATACAGATTGTATACAAAATGTGGAAATGAACCATGTACTTTGGGCTCTGACGCGGTTTCTTAGTCAGAATTGTCAAGACTTGAACTTGTTACTAGTGAGCGAGACTAGGTACATCTGTGGAAAGAGGATAGAGCAGAAACAATGGGTAATGTAGTTGGGAAGCTGTAACAGTTTGTGTCTTTCGGCTTCATGAAATAAGTAGGTAGACTTGGCAACAAGGAAAACACTGCTTAGGTTCAAGACATTTTTTAAGATTTCAAAAAAAAAAACTTATTTCTGGCAGAATATATGCAGTGCTGCCACAGCAGTCATTACATAATTAATATGCAGTGGTCTTAAATTATAAAATGCTGTGATTTGGCTGTAGAATCTGTAGGCATTCTAGCCTCACCAATCCATCTCCCTCATGCTGTCTGTCTAAGGTCTTTAGAGTTGTGGTTTTAAACTATATGTGCATGAATGGATTGCATGGTTTTGTGCCCAGCATTTAAAATCCAGCTTCAGTTTCCTTGATTGTTTCTTTACGCGTAATGAAAGGTCGTATGTAAATTGCTGTATTACAGTTGTATTTTTATAATATTTCATAAGGATTGCTATCATGTGTGGCAAGTGTAATTACTTTATAAGCATTTTATACTTGTATCCTTTGGAAATTTGTTCTAACTGGATTTTAAGTTAACTAAATGAGTGTTCATTTACGTGGGATGTGCAGCAAAAGAACAAACTTGGCCAGTTTACTACTTCAGTAAAGAAATATCAATAAGTAAAATAAAAATGTAGGGTTATATTCTTAAAAAAAAATATTCTAGTATCAGATTGTGGTTTCTTTCATTAGTGTAACAGAATAAAACTGGGATCGAAACTGTAGTATTCTTCAGCATAGTGCTCTGTCAGAATCCAGTCAAGTTTAGTACATGATTTTTCTCATTTTGATCAGTGCATGTTTGGAATATAACCTAACCAAAAAGGTTTTGTTGAGCTTCCTGCACAGAATGCTAAATGGTAGTTTACAGTTCTTTCAGTATGCCTGAAGCCATTTCTTAAAATTCCAGCTTCTCTTACTACAGGGTGTGCCTGTGGCAAGCAAATTTGATCTGCTAATAGGTCCTGTACTTTGTACTGTTGGAACTCAGCATATTTACTGCTGTTCCATTTGACTGCATTTCAATGATACAGAAGTATGGCATCATTGCAATGCTGTAGAGGCTTTTTTGCCATTGCAAACCCTTACTGCTTTGCAGTTAAAGCCTTCAGGTTCAGTTTTAGGGCAGGTCTCTTCCTGCTACCATCTTGAAAGTCCACACTTCCTTGCTCTTTGGCTTATGTACTGCACCCACAGTGTTTACAGAATGCCAAATTCTAATTGCTTTTTTGCAGCACCAATGAGATTCACCTCTACCCGTAATGGGCGACTATCTAATACAGGAAGCAACTCTTGGGGACAATTAAGAAGCCCTGAATATCAAACTTTAATGCTTCCAGACTTTTGGGGTGCTGACTCATCCAAAATACCAGCTGGTTCCCCAAGTAGCAAATTATGTTCCTCCAAGCATGGCTAGACATGAGTCAGAAAGCCTTTTTGCCCCACTGGAATGTTGAACTTCAAGACAGTACTGTCAACTCCGTAGCCTAGCTCCACTACATTACAACAAGGGAGTTTCTAAGGACTCTGTGATGGATGGCTTCTTAATCCTGATTGTGCCCGGGGAACAACTGCTCATGATGAGCTAAAGATTTATCAGACATTCTGTGAGGGTGCTCACTTGGGGGTTCTGAAGGTCCAGGAGACTTGAGCGAGATTGCAAAGAAAAACTCTGTGTAAAGGAAATGGTGGTAGTCGTTTTAGATGTCTAGGTCCTGTAAAAATTTTAGAAATCTGAAATTTGGCACATACTGACACAGACAACACTATAGTGATGTGGTACATTAACAAGCAAGGGGGAACTGGTTCTTGCTGTCTATCCAAGCTGGCCACAGAAGCGTTTTTTTTCCCCAGATGGCAGGCATGATCCTTGGAGCACCCCATGTCCCATTTTGGGTCACCTTACTGGCATATCACTTGAGCAAAATGGAAGTTGATCCTCATGAGTGGACAGTAGGGATATTTTTATGTATTTGATTTACCGATGGGATATACCAGAAATTCCCATTTTTGCTTCACCAGAAAGCATGCAGCAACTGAAATTTTGTACAGGGTCACCTGTCCCAGGGGCTTGACCAACATATGCCTTCGCCATCAGCTGGGCGGGTCTATTTCTGTACGCCTTTTCTCCAATCCATTTACAAAATATAGCAAATCAAAATGCTACTGATAGCCAACACCCCTTCTGCCTTATGAGTGTGGTAAAGACAGTCTTTAATGCTGCCAGAGCACTTGAAACTTTCGACCCCAAAATAAGGGGTTTCCATTTACACCACTTCCTGAAGTCCCCAAGTATAACAGCACGGATGATCTACCTGTCATTCTGTTTAGGCAGTGTTCTACAAGGACATGATTTCTATCTTGAGGGAATCTAGAAAACATAGATAAAATGGAAGAGATTGTTTTGGGCTTTTTGGCATGACAGGAGTATAAATGTCTACAACTAGTGATGTTTAGCTTTATTGGTCTGATTTTGTCTATAAAGACTTGAAATGGAATAAGTCACGGGCATTTAGAAGCCCCGGAGCTGAAGCATTTGTTCTTAAGTGGTCATTTGCATGTATCTCATGGGCACACACTACAGGAGGTTTAAGGTATTACACTGTGAACACACTAGCTTGGCGCAGGGTCTTTTGTAATTTTTACTGAATGGTTCACTTTTATGCCTTTTTTTATACCATTTGATTTCATTGTCATGCCAAAAGAGTGACCAAGGTCTGGCACAATCCTGTGTCCTTAGTCCTGTTACCTGTCAGACCATTTTGAATCTGATATATGCACCTTCAGTAAGGGATACAACAGTCCTACCATTTTGGCATGCCTGTCTTGAGAATTTCAACGGTTTCTAGATTTACCTGTAAATTTATCAAGGGAGTCTTTCCTTCACTACCATGAGATCTGAATTATGTCCTAGAAGAGCTAACATTATCTTCTTATGAACCAGCTTCTGTTTTCCTCAAGCATCTCCCCTGGAAAACTGTGACTGTAGTAGCCATTGCTTTTCTACGAGCATTTCAGGACGACCTCCTCCTAATCTTCCACAAGGACAAAATTGCACTTAAAACCCACACTGCTTTCCTGTACAAATATTTGATTGAGGTATCCTTAAATCAGGCCATTAACCTTCCTGTTTTTTTACCCTGACACCAAAATAAAAGGAAAAGGTTCTTGCATTCCCTAGATGAGCATAAGCAGCTGAGAAATTTAGCGAGAACAAAAGAAAAAAAAATAAAGACAACAGACCATTTGTTTGTGTCCTTTGCTCAAGGTGAGAGGCAGAAATGATTCGATTATTGCAAAGACCATCCAGTGCAAGTGAAGTCTCATTCCACGAGAGCAACTGTACCCACAACTGCTTTTTAAGAAGGGTTCAACACTCGTTTGTAGAAGCATGTACTTGATCGTCCATTCACACTTTTTCAGAATAGTAAAGCCTCAGTATTTCCTCCTGTGCAAGGTTTGTCACAGACATCTTGCAGGGCCCATTTCAACCTGCTTCTCGGGTCCAACCACCCCAAGGTCCAAAAGCTTTGGGAATCTTCCCAAGACAAAGTCAGTACTGCAACAGAGCTCAATATGATAAACATAGTACAGTTGTGAGGTAGGAGCTTACCATGATTGTACTTAACATGATTGTAGACTCTCAAAGATTTGGGAGTCTGCTATTCACTGCTGCAATAGTAAACAAAACACTGAATGCAGTACAATTGTATTAGGATCTGAACCAATTTTGTAGATGTTTAAGTATGTCTACTGTTGCAGTAATATTTCCCTCCCTTCTTCCCTTGTTTCCTTTCATTTTTCTGGGATCTCGTAAGGGTTTGAGTGGGTATCCTCATTTTTGCCCTTTACCTCTCCCCTTTTACTTTCTTAAAATGCTGTTTCTCTCCAGATTGACTTAGTGTCTAGAGAGGTAACTTGTGTCCATTCTGGTTGTGTATTCTGACCAGAGATGTATTTTACGCAGGGAGCTTTTCATTCTCTGGTCCCAGACCTTAACTCTAGATGGGACCAGTGCTAGAAAGAATTAAACTAAAGATAGCATGGGCACTCATCATTCTTATGTCCTTGACATGTTGCCCAAGTGGGAGGGTTTCCCCCTAGCTGTGGGTGTGCATAGCACTGTAAGTTACACCCAACACTGAGTCCTTTGGTCCTTCTGTGGTAGAAGTCCCAAGAAGTTGTCAGTACTGCAATAATGGACTTGCTTGGAACACCTGCATTAATGCTAAGATGTTAATCGTTATGATCACTGCTGCAGTAGCCTTGGCTATATGTGTTATATCATAAGCCGGATGTAACATTGTACCAGCTTCCAAAGTTTCAAGGGAACCTTCCATGTGCCAAACGGCTAGGTCGAGCTGAGCTGAAGAAAGAGTGATTTGGACCCTGTGCCCTTCAGTGCTTTCCTGCCTCCACAGAGCACTCCTGTTGTGGGCTTTTGAAGGTGGATATTCGCTTAAGCTTTCCATTTTCTAGGCAAGTAAGATGTTCTTCGTGTTTCACTGTTGGTCATCACGCTTGAGTTATCTGCCTGCAGGTAGCCCTCAGTCGGCCCGAATACCAGAGTCTTTGGATGACATCGGGGATATAAAACATGCAGCCAACTCCATAACATCAGGTTTTTTTTGCTGCGTGGGAGCCCGAAGTAGTTAGCAAGTGCCCGGTCGGCTGCTACCTGAAATTTTCATTTTTCGAGTTTCAAACCTGAAGTCTTCTAAAGCTAAGTACCCTGTTGGGGATTCTTTTTTTTTTGCTCTAACCAATGTCAGAAAAAGTTAACAATTGTCTTGCCTGTGGAAAGCAAATACCTCCCAGAGGTTTTCATTCTTACTGCGTCACCTGTTTAGGCACAGACTACGGCATCCCTCGCTGTCGGTTTTGTGCCTTGTTTAACGCCCAAACTATTTGTCATCGAGCTATCTTTGTTGCTAAATTCTTTCGCTCTCAGTCTCTGTATTCCAAAATGGCTTCGGTAAGCCATCTGACTACCGATCTTCCAAAAAAAGTAAGGATAAAGACAGAGACAGACCTCATAGGTCCAAAACTGCCAACGACGCGTCCGTTAAGCTAGTCGCCAGTCTGCTGGTACTCAGTGAGGCGCCTTCGCATCCCCCGATACCCACTTTTACAGATTCGGAGGCCTCTGCTGAGACCTATTCAGAGTCTGGTATTCCACGAGATGCTTCTTCGATTTATGGAACCTGCGGATGTCTCTACCTTGGATGGGTCCGGAGCCGCTGTGCAGGCACCGGCTTCTGAAGGTGCATTCCGACCTTCTGATGTTAGTATTAAACAGACTATTTTGTTTCAGACTAAAACTACCGAGTTTCTCAGGCCCAGTGTTCGCACTATGCCTAGAGAACCGACGACCAAAGCTCAAGCTCCCATGCCACAGAAACAAATGCTTAGAATGGCTGAAGACCTTATAACTCTAATTAGGGGAAGCCAGCCTTCCCCCTCTAAAAGACAAAGAATTGATTTCCCTTCTGATTCAACAGACCATGAGTCCAATGACTATGATCCCTCTGATTACCAGGACATACCCTTATCTACCTATGAGGATTCAGATGCAGAGGATTCCATTCCCTCTGCCCCCCCCCCTCCAGAGGAATTTTCTTTTGGTGAAACCTTGCATACCTTAAGAGAGCATTTCTGCTGGGAATGCCAGGACTACCCACAGTCCAAAAAGAGACTGAGAATTTTTTGATTTGCCTCAGCACAGGCCTCTAGCTATACCCCCTGTCCTAGATAGTGTAGATGATGTTTACATGGAATCCAGTCTTACTGCTGATACTTCACCACCAGCTCCTAGAAAGCCTGACCGGTACTACAGGGTACCTGACTCTCACAAATTTCTCTTTAAGAATCCCACAGCAGATCCAGAGACCATTTCCTAGAGACCTAAAGGTATTAAGGCTATTGCAGCCAAAAATCCTACCCATTCGGACAGGGATTAGAGGGTTTTGGACAGATGGGGCAGGAAGGTATATACCTCTGCAACTCTTGCCATCAGGGCTTTTAATTGCCAGTTTCACGTGTTGAAGTACCAGCAGCATATTATGGAACTAATTAAACAAAAACAATTGTTGCTTCCAGATTTTGCAGAAAATAAAGATTTACAAGAGTTACTGCATTCTGCAAACCAAGTCAGTAAACATACTTTGCAGTGTGGTTTTGATGCCTTAGAAGCATCTTGCAGGGCTGCTATCACTGGGTCTGTACTGAGAAGGCATGCCTGGCTTAAGCAACAAATCTTGCCAGACCATGTCAAAGCAAAAATACTAGATGCTCCATTAAACCAGGAACTTTTGTTTGGCACTAAAGCAAAAGAGGTTCTTAAAGATGGAGGAAAAAGCTAAATCTATGCAAACTGTTAAAGATTTCTTACAAGTACAGCCACCTAGATTCAGTAGGCATTGGCCTTCAAAAAGCTGGTCCTTTCCAGTCCCTACCAGGTCTTCTTAGCTCAAATCCAGGGGCAACAGACCACCAAGGCTACAGTCTTAGGGTATGCAGAGATCTAAACAGTGGAGTGCTCCCCCCTCAAAAACTGGGAGTGGTAAGCCACCCCCTTATGGAAAAAAATTCACAATGACTTAACTGTCATCCTTCCCAGCCATGCCTAAGTACTTGCACCCCTAGGAGAAAAACTGGCCCTGCATGCAGAAAACTGGATGTCCATTACCCAGGACTGATGGGTCCTAAACATTTTATCCCTGGGATACAGATTCTATTTCCACTCGCTGCCAACCCCAAGCGGGTTGCCAGACCTTCCTCCAAACCAGTGGGCAGAGGCTCAAAAGCGAGTGCTTTCTCTTCTCAGTATCAGGGCTATTCAACCTATTCCAATAAAGCAAAAAGGACAGGGTTTCTACTCCAGACTCTTCCTGGTGCCCAGAAAAGAGGGCTCTTGGCGCCGTATCCTGGACCTGTCCATTCTCAACACCTTTCTGCTGTTCACAAAATTCAAAATGCTTACACTACAAAAGCTGCTTCCTGTGCTAGCCAAGGAGGACTCCTGGCTAGTCACCCTAGACCTAAAAGAATCTTATCTGCACATCCCCGTAAGGGAATCTTGCAGGAAATATCTACGATGTTCATCGTGTTACCCTGTTGCAGTCATCACACTAGGGTTATCCTGTCGTCAGGCGGTCCCGCAGTCGGCCGGATTTCCAAAGTCTTGGTCCGACATCAGTTGCTGTCGCCTCCTCCCTGACGTCAGAGCACCAAGGGTACATATACTGCAACCGACGCCATTTTCTTCAGTCTTTCTTGCCGCGCGGTGCCCGAAGCAGAAGCAGTTCGCAAGTGCCGGTCGGCCAACTCCTGAGATTGTCAAATTCGAATTTCAGACCGAAGTCTTCTATAAAGCTAAGTACCCCATTGGGGAAACTTTTCTTGCCTCAGAACAATGTCAGAAAAAGTTAACAATTGTATTTCTTGTGGGAAGCAAATACCTCATAAGGATTTTCATTCTTATTGCATACCTTGCCTAGGCCCTGATCACGACATCACTTCTTGTCGTTTTTGTGCTAGGTTTAATAAGCGTACTATTAAAAGACGATTTGATTTCGCACGATACTATTTTGGTAGAAAATTTAACTATAACATGCCGTCGGAGCTACTGACTACTGGCGTGCACAAAAAGCGCAGGGACAAGGACCGACAGCCAAGGCCTACACCTGATTCCGAGGCCTCGGTTGATCCGGTTCTCCAGTTATCAGTGAGGCTTCGACTCAGCCCCTGACTACCGCAGTTCTGGAACCCGAGACCGCTACGGATATTTTGACGGACTGTACTAGGCCGACTCAGCCTTTTACTTCAGGCTCTTCCGACGATTTACCTTCTAAGGACGTCGGTGCTTCTGAAACGCCATCGGTTTCTGAGGGCGTTTTCAGACCGACGACTATCACAGTCAAAACGTTTTCTAAGTCTAAGACTCCTTCTAAAGCTAAAAAGACTACACTTCAGGAGACTAAGAAACAGATGCTCAAAATGGCTGAAGATTTGATTTCTCTTATCAGGGGTTCACATCCTCCTCCTGACAAAAGGCCTAGACAAGAGGAAGATTCTGCTTCTTCTGAACAACTGTCTATTTCTTCAGATTCCTCTGAAGACCAAGACTATTCCTACTCTCCTTATGAAGATTCTGATGCTGAGGACTCTATTCCCTCAGTTTCCCCTCCTGAAGACTACTCTTTTTGGGGAAACTTTACACACTATGAGGGAACATTTTCACTGGGAAGGTCAGGATTACTCTGATTCCAAGAAAAGGCTCAGAGAGTTTCTTTTGCTCCCCCAACACAGACCTCTAGCCATCCCACCTGTTTTGGACATTGTGGATGATGTCTATTTAGAATCCAGTTTCAACCCAGACTCTCTCCCTCCTGCTCAGGCTAAGCCTGACAGATACTACAGAGTACCTGATTCCCACAAATTTCTTTACAAAAGCCCAGTAGCTGACCCAGCTGACTCAGAGACTATCTCCCAGGGTCCCAAGGGGGCTAAGGCTTCCATGGCTAAAAACCCAGTACCTTCTGAGAGGGACTCAAGCGCACTAGACAGGTGGGGGAAAAAGGTTTACACCTCGGCCACATTAGCTATGAGAGCACTAAATTGTCAATTTCATATGCTCAAGTATCAGCAGTTTCTAATCCCTCAGTTAAAACAAAAGATAACCTCCCTCCCTCAACAATCTGAATTGAAAGAAGTACAGGATTTGTTGCACGCCACCGAGCAGGTGGGCAAACATACCTTATAATGTGGGTTTGATTCTTTGTAGGCCTCCTGCAGAGCAGCTGTCACTGGATCAGTTATATGTAGGCATGCCTGGTTAAAGGAACAAAGTCTACCTGATCATGTTAAAGCAAAACTACTGGATGCACCCTTACAGCAGGATGTTCTTTTTGGAGTTAAAGCAGAAGTTTTAAAGAAAATGGAAGATGAGGCAAAATCAATGCAGACAGTCAAAGATTTCCTACAAGTACAACCCCCTCGCTTCAGCAGAAACTGGCCAACAAAAAATTGGTCCTTTCCAGCCACTGACAGACCTCAGAGGGGTAAATACAGGCGCCCAAGGGGCAGAGGACAACCACAAGCCCACTATAAACCTCACCAATGGGGCACTCCAACCCAGAAAGGAGGAGAAGACATGTCTCAACCCACCAGAAGGCAAACCCAATGACTTGCACCTCAACTGGCCAAACAAAGCTCTTTTGTCAGCCCCCTTGGGGGGAAAACTAACTCTTTTTTGCAGACAACTGGCACATGGTCACAAAGGACAAATGGGTCCTAGGCATAATTTCACGAGGATACAGATTCCACTTTCACACCTTGCCAATGAAAAGAGGAATGCCAAACCTGCCACAAAATCAATGGGCAGAGGCACAAAAACAAATTACAGCTCTCATGGACATGAGAGCCATTCAACTGGTACCTACTCGAGAGCAAGGTCAAGGATTTTACTCAAGGCTCTTTCTAGTACCCAGAAAGGACAATGCTGGGAGACCAATTCTGGACCTTTCAATTCTAAACACTTACAAGTTCCCAAAATTGAAGATGCTAACTCTACAGCAGCTACTTCCCATGTTGGGCAAGGAAGCATGGCTGGTAACATTGGACCTCAAGGAGGCATACCTGCATGTCCCTATCAGACAAAGTTGCAGAAGATACCTCCGTGTCATTGCAGGTTCAACCCACTACCAATTCTCTGCACTGCCCTTTGGCTTATCTACTGCGCCCAGAGTATTCACAAAATGCCTGGCACCAGTAATTGCATACTGCAGACAAAGAGGAATTCAAATATATCCATACCTGGACGACTGCCTCATCCAGGCAGAAAGAAAAGACATTCTCTTACATCATCTGGCTTTTGTGAAGCATCTACTAAATTGTTTGGGGTACACAGTAAACGAAAAGAAGTCAAAACTAGTACCCTCACAAAAAATGACATTCCTGGGTGCCAGCTTGGACACAACGGCCCAGAAGGCTTGTCTTACACCAGACAAGCAACTACAACTGACTCAGTATTTCAAGACAATGGCAACAAAGACCCAATTAACTGCAAGAAAAAATCTGCAGGCTTTGGGCTTCATGGCATCTTGCATTCTGATAATACCATTTGCAAAACTGCATATGAGGAAATTACAGTGGTACCTAAAAAGTGTATGGTCTCAACACAGCCACAGCCTGGACACAGTGATATCTCTCATTCCCTGCCTTCAACAGGAATTTCTATGGTGGGCACAGGCATGTCACCTCAACAAGGGTCAGCCTTTCACCTTACCCCCAACCAGGCAAACTATCACAACAGATGCTTCAGACTATGCCTGGGGGGCACACATGGCAGGGCAATGCATTCAAGGCCTATGGACTGCAGAACAAAGAAAGCTGCACATAAATCAAAAAGAGATGCTAGCTGTACATAAAGCTCTGACAGCCTTCAAGGATCTACTACATCCAGGACAACCGGCAGTAAAGACGGACAACACCACAGTAATGTGGTACATAAACAAACAAGGGGGCACACATTCCTACCCTCTTTGCAGGCAAGCAATGATCTTATGGAACACAGCTCTGGCCTACTAAGTCCAGTTACAAGCTCAATTCCTGCCAGGACAGAAAAACACATTGGCAGACGACCTAAGCAGAAATATCAAGGATCCCCACGAGTGGAAGCTAGATCCACAAATATTTACAATGATAACTCAAAAATGGAGCCTACCAAATATAGACCTGTTTGCCAGTCCTCAAAACTACCAACTGACAAAATTTTGTACAAGGACATTCCACCATCAAGCTTGGAAAGTGGACGCTCTCTCCTTCAGTTGGAAAAACCTGACAGCATATGCCTTTCCTCCATTACCTCTTCTCACAAAGGTTCTTTTGAAGGTCAAAAAGGAGAAACCTCGACTGATTCTCATAGCCCCAGACTGGCCACGTCAGCACTGGTACCCGCTATTGAAGAATATGGCTCACAGCCCACCATGGATATTGCCTCAAGTACCTTATTTGCTCAAGCAGCAAAACAAACAGATTCTACACAGCCAGCTAAAAACCTTAAACCTGGCTGCATGGCAAATCTTCTAAACATCCAACCAGCCCGTCTTTCACAAGCAGTTCTGGATGTTATTCTGGAAGCCAGGAGGCCAAGCACCAGGAAGGCTTACTCGGACAAATGGAAAAGGTTTTCTGCCTGGAACCAAGCTAAAGGACAAGACACAACTCAGCCTCATATGCCTCACATTCTGCAATACTTGGCAGAGATGTTGCACAAAGGACTTTCCTTCTCCTCAATTAAAATCCATGCTTCAGCTATTTCAGCTCACTACGACACGAATCCACCTTTATTTTCACATCCTCTTCTAAAGCAGTTCCTCAGAGGGGCAAAAAACATTAGACCACCTAGAAGAGCTCCTACACCAACATGGGACCTCAACTTTGTTCTGGAGAAACTAACGTTACCTCCCTTTGAACCAGCTTTCTCTGCAGACCTTCAGTTCTTATCTTGGAAGACTGCCCTGCTCCTGGCAATAACTTCTGCTAGGAGAGTCTCAGAATTACAGGCACTAATGGCAGTGGAACCTTTCCTCATTTTCCATCAAGACAGAGTTTCTCTACGGACTAATCTTTCCTTCATGCCTAAGGTGGTTTCCAGTGTAGCTTTAAATCAAACCATCCATCTACCCACTTTCATTCCCAATCCACAGAACAAAGGTGAGAGACTCTTGCATTCCTTGGACATTCACAGGCAGCTTCGTTACTACTTGGACAAAACTAAGGCTTTCAGAAAAACTGACCAGCTCTTTGTATCCTATGCTACAGCTTCTCAAGGGAGGGCTATATCCAAACAAACCATTTCTAAATGGATAGGCCATTGCATACGGTTCTGTTATACCCATCATGGGAAACCAGTTCCTCCTACCATTAGATCCCACTCTACCAGGGCAACAGCTACCTCTACAGCTTTTCTCAGAGGGGTTCCTACCAAGGAAATTTTAGAAGCTGCAACTTGGAGCTCAGTACACACCTTCACCAAACACGATCACTTACCTCTTTATTCTAAGTCCAGGGCTGTCTTCGCCACTGCAGTTCTGCAGGGCCTCATTGCCTCCACTAACCCTCTATGATTCCTCCACCCTACCTTAGCTTTGGGACTCAACCCGTGTGTGATGACTGCAGCAGGGTAACACGATGAACATAGTACAGTTTTGTACCTACCATAAATGTAGATGTTCGAGTATTCACCCTGCTGCATTTCAGGTTACCCTCCCTCCAACCCCTCTGATCTTCTGGCTAAAAATCTCTGCAATGCCTTACTGATGTATTTGCTTATAGCTGAAGGGATTTTGTGTTTGTACAGTGTTCACACCATTTGGTACTAATTTTGATCACCTTTTTGGGGGCACCTGACATCTGGGGCAAGAAAAACTGAAGAAAATGACGTTGGTTGCAGTATATGTACCCCTGGAGCTCTGACGTCAGGGAGGAGGCGACAGCAACCGACGTCAGACCAAGACTTTGGAAATCCGGCCGACTGCGGGGACCGCCTGACGACAGGATAACCCTAGTGTGATGACTGCAGCAGGGTGAACACTCGAACATCTACATTTATGGTAGGTACAAAACTGTACTTTTCAGGGCAGGCTCTATGCACTATCAGTTCTCTACACTTCCCTTTGTGAATACCCTGGGCACAGTAGATAAGCCAAAGTGCCTGGCTCCAGCCATTGCATACTGCAGGCAGAGAAATATTCAAATTTATCCATACTTGGATGTTTGCCTGATTCAGACGGACAGTCAAGAATTGCTTCTTCAGCACCTGGTATTTGTAAAGAGACTTCTCTGGGGTACACCATCAACGAAAATAATCACATCTGGTGCCCAGACAAAAGATTGTATTCCTGGGAGCAAGCTTGAACACAACTTCCCAGATGGCATTCCTTACTCCAGAAAAGTAGGTTTATTTGACAAACTACTTCAAACTTATGGCCACCAGAACCCAGCTGTCTGCAAGAAAAATACTGCAAGCCCTAGGGTTCATGGCCTCATAAATTCTTCTAATTCCATATGCAAGACTGCATATGAGGAAACTTCAGTGGTACTTGAGTCTCTGGTGCCAACATTCTCAGGACCTGGAAACAATTATTCCTATCATTCTTTGTCTAAGGGCAGAGTTCCTTTGATGGGCAGAGGCTTGCAACCACAACAAGGGACTCACTTTCACTCAACCCCTCGCTGCCCAAACCCTGACAACAGATGCATCAGACTATGCATGGGGGGCTCACATGGCTGGCAAATGCATTCAAGGCAAATGGAGCCCAGGACAAATCCACCTACATATCAATCAAAAAGAAATGTTAGCTGTACAGAGTGCCCTGACAGCCTTCAAAAAACCTTATCCTTCCAGGACAACTATTGATAAAGACAGACAACACCGCAGTTATGTGGTACTTAAACAAGCATGGGGGAACTCATTCCTACCCACTCTGCAGGTTAGCCGTGGCCCTGGGGAACACAGCCCTGAGCAACCAAGCAAGCTCAATTCCTGCCAGGCAAACAAAATTCGCTGGCAGGCGACTTAACCAAAAATCTACTGGACCCACACGAGTGAAAACTGGAACCCAACTCATTCAAACTTCTAACCCACAGGTGGGGGACACCAGAGGTGGACCTCTTTGCCTCCCTCCAAAACCATCAATTGAGCAAATTTTGCACCAGAAATCCCGACAGCCAGGCATGAAAAGTGGATGCCGTATCCTTCACAGGGGAAAACCTCTCAATTTACGTCTTTCTCCCTCTGCCCCTCCTCTCAAAAGTACTACTCAAGATCAAACAGGACAAACCAAGGACAATTCTTATTGCCCCGGACTGGCCCCGCCAGCACTAGTACCCACTCCTATGCAGTCTGACAGAAATGCCACCTTGGCACCTACATCAGGAGGGACAGATTTTGCATCCTCAGCTGCAAACCCTGAACATTGCAGCCTGGCTTATTCCCTGAATACTCCACCAGCAACCCTCAGCAAACAGGTGGGTGGACGTCTTCCTTGAAGCCAGATGGCTTAGTACTAGGAAATCCTATTCAGAAAAATGGAAAAGAAACTGATGTTCTTCGTGTTTCACTGTTGCAGTCATTACATTTGGGTTATTTGCCTGCAGGTAGCCCTCAGCTGGCCTGAATATCAGTCTTGGATTCCTGTGTCGGATGCTGTCTCTTCTTCCATGACATCTGATCCTCAGGCGTATAAAACATGCAGCCGACGCCATTACATCAGTCTTTCTAGCCACGCGGTGCCCGAGGCAGAAGCAGTTTGCAAGTGCCGGTTGGCAGACTCTCCTGAAACTTTCATTTTCGAGTTTCAGAACCGAAGTCTTCAAAAAAGCTAAGTACCCCGTTGGGGATCCTTTTTCTTGCTCTTAGCCGATGTCAGTAAAAGTTAACAATTGTATTAACTGTGGAAAGCAAATACCTCTTAAAGATTTTCATTTGTACTGCATTCCTTGCTTAGGCCCAGACCACAATGTCCCTCACTGTCGGTTTTGTGCCTTATTCAACCCCCCGGACTGTTTGTTGTCTGTTTCTTTTTGCAGCAAATTGTTTCGGTACTCGGTTTAACTATGCAGAAATGGCTTCGGTAAGCCATCTGACTACCGACATTCTGAAAAAACATAAAGATAGACAGAGACAGACCGCATAGGTCCAAAGCTGCCGACGACACTTCCGTTAAGCTAGTCGCCAGTTCACTGGTATTGGTGAGGTGCTTTCACAGTTCCTGATACCTGCTACTTTAGATTCGCAGGCCTCTACTGAGACCCATTCGGAGTCCGGTATGCCACAAGATGCTTCTTCGACTATGGAACCTGCGGATGTCTCTACCTTGGATGGGCCCAGAGCCACTGTGCAGGCACTGGCTTCTGAGGGTGTATTCAGGCCTACTGAATTGCATTTCAAACCGATGCCATCTTCTTCAAGGCCGAAAACTCAACCCACGCCTAGAAAACAGATGTCTAAACCGCATGGTCAGGCCCATATGCCTAAAAAACAAATGATAAGAATGGCTGAAGACCTTATTACTTTAATTTAGGGGAAGCCAGCCTTCACCCTCTAAGAGACCTAGAACTGATTTTCCTTCTGATTCTTCTGATCAGGATTCTGAAATTTCTGTTTCTTCTGATTACCAGGAGTTGCCCTTATCTACCTATGAGGATTCTGATGCAGAGGATGTCCTTCAAGGATGCAGCTGCAGTCATAACATATGGGTTGTCCTGCCTCAGGCAGCCCTTCAGTCGGCCGGATTCCAAAGTCTGGGTCTGGCCTCGGCTGATGTCGCACTTTCCCCGACGTCAGAGCGTCTGGGGTATAAAAGCATCAGCCGATGCCATTTTCCTCAGTCTTTCTTGCCGTGCGGTGCCTGAAGCAGAAGCTGTTCGCAAGTGCCGGTCGGTCAGATCCATTGAATTCAGCTACCGAAGACTTCAAAAAAAGCTAAGTACCCCGTTGGGGACTCTTTCTTGCCTCAGCCGATGTCAGACAAAGTAAATAATTGTTTAACTTGTGGGAAACAAATACCTCATAAGGATTTCCACTCCTATTGCCTTACTTGCTTAGGCCCAGACCACGACGTATCGTCCTGTTTAGCCTGTACTTCCTTCAACCGACGAACTCTTAGACGTCGGTCGAAGTTTGCAGAGGAATTTTTTGGGGCCGCTTTTGCTTCTAAAATGCCGTCGGAGACTCCGACTACGCATATGGTGAAAAAACGCAAGAAAAAGGACCGACACTCGCGGCCCGCGGTTTCGGCTGAAACCACGGCTAGGCCTACCGCGAGTGTCTCGGTTTCGGCCGAAACCGAGTCCTCGGAAATTCGTATTACCGAAACCATTCCTCCGACCACTGAGGCCCGGGAAGCCCCGGCTGAATCGGCTACAGAACTCCCTACCGAAGCTAGTGTTCAGGAATTGTCCGACACTATACCTTTGGACATTACTACTCCTGCACGTGGGGCAGCTAGGCCCCCTGCTTCCATGTCCATTAAGGCCTTCTCTAGGCTAAGGCTGCCAAACTATCTAAAGCTTTGCCTACCAAAACTACCTCTCAGAGGCCTTCCTCTAGTTCACAGATCCTCAGCCTTGCTGAGGACCTCATTTCCTTAATTAGGGGATCACAACCTCACCCAGACCGGGCCTCTCACCCTCCGGACAAAAGGCCCAGGACTGACCCCTCTGACCCTCACTCTTCAGATGATTCCACGGATGGTTCTGAGTTGTCAGACCACCAGGAAGGGGCTTACTCGCCTTATGAGGATTCAGATGCTGGAGAATCTATCCCTTCGGCCTCCCCTCCTGAAGAGTTTTCTTTTGGTGAGACTCTGCACTCCATGAGAGAGCATTTTCAATGGCAAGGTCAGGATTTCTCTGATTCTAGAAAAAGATTAAGGACCTTTTTGCATTTGCCTCAACATAGGCCCTTAGCTATACCTCCTGTTCTGAATGTTATTGATGATGTGTACAATGATGTCAGTACGGCCCCTGATACTCTTCCTCCGGCCCCTGCCAAGCCTGACAGATACTACAGGGTCCCGGATTCTCATTTTCATCTGTATAAAGCCCACTCTGCAGACCCAGAAACTATTTCTCAGGGCCCTAAAGGGGTTGTGGCCGCTACTGCCAAAAATCCTCTACCCTCTGAAAGGGAGTCTAGAGCTTTAGAGAGATGGGGTAAGAAGGTGTATACTTCTGCAACTCTTTCTGTCAGGGCATTAAACTGTCAATTTCATATGATACAGTACCAAGAGTATTTGTTAGAACTTTCTTCTCCTGAACCCCTAGACCGTAAATCCCTTCAGGATTTGGTACACAATTCACAGCAGGTTTGTGGCTATGATGCACTGGAGGCTTCATTTAGATCAGCTATGACTGGGACAGTTATTCGTAGGCATGCCCGGCTGAAGGAACAATCTTTGCCAGACCATGTTAAAGCTAAACTCCTGGATGCTCCAATGGAGAAACAAAATTTATTTGGCTCCTCTGCTCAGGAGATCTTAAAAAAGGTTGAAGAAAAGGCAAAATCTGTGCAAACAGTTAAAGATTTCCTGCAAGTACAACCACCGAGATTCAGCAGAAACTGGCCTACTAAGAATTGGTCCTTTCCAGACTCAGACACCCCAGAGGGGCAGGAACAGGCGCCCCAGGGGCAGAGGTCAATCGAAGGGCTCCTACAGAGGCCGTCAGTGGCAGCCTGCCAACCAGAGGAGTAGTGCAACAGCAACAACTACCACTGCACCAGGACAGGCTCAATGACTTAACTCTGATTCCGCCTACCAGGGATCAACTGGAAGCACCCTTGGGCGGAAAGCTGGCTTTATTCTCAAAAAACTGGCATTATATTACAAAGGATACATGGACATTGCAAATAATAGACAAATGATACAGGTTCCATTTCCACACTTTGCCAAAAAGAAGCGGAATGCCAAACCTTCTACCAAATCAAAGGGCAGAGGCCTTAAGACAGATCCACAATCTACTTCAGATAAAGGCTATAGAAAAGGTACCACTTTCAGAACAAGGCCAAGGTTTTTACTCCAGATTGTTCCTTGTACCAAGAAAGGAAAATCAATGGAGACCCATTCTCGACCTGTCCGCACTGAACACTTATCTCATTGTGCCAAAATTCAAGATGCTGACCCTACAGCAGCTTCTTCCCATGCTGGGCAAGGAGTCTTGGCTGGTGACTCTAGATCTCAAGGAGGCATACCTGCACGTCCCTATTCGACCAAGTTGCAGAAGACACCTCAGATTTCTTGCAGGATCAGAGCATTATCAATTCTCAGCATTGCCCTTTGGCTTATCTACTGCGCCCAGAGTATTCACGAAATGCCTGGCATCAGTAATTGCACATTGCAGACTACAGGGAATTCAAATTTACCCATACCTGGACGACTGCCTAATTCAAGCGGACAACAAGGAAAGTTTGTTAAAGGACTTGACCTATGCCATACACCTGCTACAGACCTTGGGGTACACAGTCAACATCCAAAAGTCAAGGCTAGTACCATCACAAAGGATAACCTTCTTGGGTGCAGATCTGGACACAACCACCCAGATGGCTTTTCTCACAGAAGAAAAACAAAAACAACTTCCAGATTACTTCATGACTCTGACAAGACAAACTCAGCTTACTGCAAGGAAAATCTTGCAGGTCCTGGGTTTCATGACATCCTGCATAATTCTGATACCACATGCCAGGCTGCATATGAGGAAATTACAGTGGTACCGAAGGAGTGTATGGTCGCAGCACAGTCACAGTTTAGAAACCATGATACCAATCATTCCATGCCTTCAAAAGGAATTCCTGTGGTGGGCTCAGGCCTTTCAACAAACCAAAAACAAGGCAGACCATCACCACGGATGCCTCAGACCGAGGATGGGGAGCACACATGGAGGGCAAATGTATCCAAGGCCTATGGCCTCAAGGACAGCTAAGCATGTACATAAACCAAAAGGAAATGCTGGCAGTGAGGCATGCAATCGAGGCCTTCAAACCCTTCCTCCAACAAGGCCACCTGTTAATAAGGACAGACAACACCACGGTCATGTGGTACATAAACAAGCAGGGAGGCACACACTCATACCCTCTATGCCGGATGGCTATGAATCTGTGGGAACTATGCCTGAATCTCAATATCCAACTAAAATCCCAATTCGTGCCAGGAAAAGAAAATACACTGGCGGACAGCTTAAGCAGAACAACCATGGATGCACACGAATGGATGCTGCACCCAGACATCTTCCAGCTCATAGCGAAGACATGGGGAATGCCAGAGATAGATCTGTTCGCCTCCCCACTCAACCATCAACTAAAGACATTCTGCTCAAGGACATACCACCCACAAGCTTGGAGGGTGGACTCTCTCTCCTTTAGCTGGAAAGCCCTAACAGTATATGCCTTCCCACCTCTCCCATTGATGTACAAGGTTCTACTGAAGATCAGGGAGGAACAGCCAAGAGTGATACTAATAGCTCCAGACTGGCCAAGGCAACACTGGTATCCGTTATTGAGAAGGATGTCTCAGGTAAAATCATGGCCTCTCCCCCAATGGCCGCTTCTTCTGACGCAGAACAATTTCAAGACCCTGCATCCCAACTTGAAAACATTACAGCTAACTGCCTGGAAAATTCCTTAAATACCAATCCAATTATTTTATCTCAGAGGGTGAAGGACATTATCTTGGAGGCTCGCAGGCCTTCCACAAGGAAGACATACTCAGCTAAATGGAAGAGATTTCTAATTTGGAGCACATCAAAGGGCTCAGATGTCACAGTGGCAAACATAACACATATTCTGGAATACTTAGCATAACTGTTCCACAATGGATTGTCCTATTCTTCCATTAAGATTCGTGCTTCAGCAATTTCAGCGGAATACAATGTGGATCCATCTATCTTCTCACACCCTCTACTCAGACAATTTCTGAGAGGGATCAAGAATATTAAACCTCCAAGAAGACCCCCTCTACCTGCTTGGGATCTCAACTTTGTGCTGGAGAAACTGACACTTCCTCCCTTTGAACCAGCAGCATCGGCGGATCTACAGTTTCTGTCTTGGAAAACTGCATTCCTTCTGGCAATCACTTCAGCAAGAAGAGTATCTGAGTTACAAGCATTAATGGCAGTGCAGCCATTTCTTATTTTCCACCAGGACAGAGTTTCTCTTAGAACCAATCCTACTTTTATGCCGAAGGTGGTATCTAGGGTATCCTTGAACCAAGCTATCCACCTGCGTACGTTCTTCCCTAACCCACAGAATAGGGGGGAAAAACTTTTGCACACCCTGGATATACACAGGCAACTACGCTACTACTTGGACAGAACAAAAACTAGCAGAAAAACTGACCAACTTTTTGTAGCATGTGCTACTGGGGTGCAAGGAAAAGCAATTTCCAAACAGACAATCTCAAAATGGATAGGAAATTGCATTCGATTTTGCTACTCCTTTCATGGAAAGACAGTTCCTGAAAACATCAGGCCTCACTCAACAAGGGCCACGGCCACCACTACAGCCTTCCTACGAGGGGTGGCTACCAAGGACATTTTAGAAGCTGCTACTTGGAGCTCCGTGCATACATTTGCCAAGCATTACAATCTACCTTTATACTCCAGATCCAGAGCAGGGTTTGCTACTGCAGTCCTGCAAGGGATCTTAACTACACCATCCTTTTCTTAGTACCTCCTCCCCCAGTTTGGCTATGGTATTCTACCCATATGTTATGACTGCAGATGCATCCTTGAAGGACATAGTACAGTTTTGTACCTACCATAAATGTAGATTTCCGATAGGTATGCATCTGCAGTCAGGATTACCCTCCCTCCTACCCCTCTGTGGTATTCCTAGGGTACTTACCCCTCTTTTAGCTAGCTGGGGGAATCTATTATGGTGTATTTGTTTGTTTATATTTGTATATAACTTTGCTTACCCCTCTTAGCTAGCTGGGGGAATCTATTATGGTGTATTTGTTTGTTTATATTTGTATATAACTTTGCAAATGTTTGGAACTTTTCTGCATTTATCCAAATTTAGCCTTCCTAGAGGGCTCCTGGCATCTGGGGCAAGAAAAACTGAGGAAAATGGCGTCGGCTAATGCTTTTATACCCCAGACGCTCTGACGTCGGGGAAAGTGCGACATCAGCTGAGGCCAGACCCAGACTTTGGAATCCGGCCGACCGAAGGGCTGCCTGAGGCAGGACAACCCATATGTTATGACTGCAGATGCATACCTATCGGACATCTACATTTATGGTAGGTACAAAACTGTACTATTCCGTTCCCTCTGCTTCCCCTCCAGAAGATTTTTCTTTTGGTGAAACCTTGCACACTCTTAGGGAGCATTTCCGTTGGGAAAGCCAGGATTACTCTGACTCCAAAAAGAGGCTTATGGAATTCTTACTCCTCCCTCAACACTGGCCTTTAGCTATCCCTCCTGTCCTGGACATTGTAGATGATGCCTTCTTGGAATCTAGCCTGGCCCCAGACACTTTACCTCCAGCTCCCAGGAAGCCTGACCGGTATTACAGTGTACCTGACTCTCACAAGTTCCTCTTCAAGAATCCTACTGCGGACCAAGAGACCATTTCCCAAGGACCTAACGGTATTAAGACTTTGTGTCTTTCGGCTTTTCCCGGTTAGGGGTCGCCACAGCGGAACTCCAGTCCGCTAATGATTGGTAGTGGATTTTTATGTACCGGGTTACCAGCCCTGACGCACAACCTTCAAAGAAGGCACACCCCATTCACGTATGCCTCCACATAGAAGACGCTCTAGCTGAGAATCGAACGGGACAACGTCTTGCTATGAGGCGACAACACTACCGCAGCACCACCACTGCAGATGTACCTAACGGCATTAAGACTACTACTGCAAAAACCCTACTCCCTCTGATAGAGATTCCAGGGCCTTGGACAGATCGGGTAAGAAGGTATACACTTCTGCTACTTTGGCCATTAGGGCCTTAAACTGCCAGTTTCAAATGTTAAAGTATCAGCAGCATATTATGGGACTACTTAGACAGAAAATGATGTTGATTCCTGACTGTGCTGAAAATAAAGAATTACAGGATTTAATGCATTCTGCTGAACAAGTTGGTAAACATACTTTGCAATGTGGTTTTGACTCTTTAGAAGCATCTTGCAGGGCTGCTGTCACTAGGTCTGTACTTAGAAGGCATGCTTGGCTTAAGGAGCAAAATTTGCCAGATCATGTTAGCTATATTACTGGATGCTCCCTTAAACCAAGACCGCCTGTTTGGCAACAAAGCAGAAGTCGTCCTTAAAAAGATGGAGGAAAAAGCTAAGCTAGTACAGCCTCCTAGATTTAGCAGGCATTGTCATTCTAAGAATTGGTCCTTTCCTGTCTCTTCCGGGCCTTCTCAGTCCAAACCCAGGAACAGCAGACCATCTAGGCTACCATCTCAAGGTACTCCCAGGCCTAAGCAGTGGGAGGCTCCCACTTCCAAAGCTGGAAGTAGTAAGACACCCCTCTATGGAAAAATGTCACAATAACTTAACCTTAAACCTTCGAAGCCCTGTTCAACTGCCTGCTCCATTAGGGGGAATGATCGCCCTGCATGCGAAAAAAGTGGGAACTCCTTACCCAGGACAAAGGGTTTTAAATATAGTTTTCCAGGGATACAGATTCCACTTCCATACCTTACCAACCCCAAACGGTTGGCCAGACCTACCCCTAAATCAGTGGGCAGAGGCTCAACAGCAGGTTATCTCTCTTCTAAGTATCAGGGCTAGTCAATCTGTCCCAGCAGAAGAAAAGGGACAAGGTTTTTACTCAAGACTTTTCCTGGTGCCTAGAAAAGACAGCTCCTGGCGTCCTATCCTGGACCTCTATATTCTAAACACCTTTTTGGTAATCCCAAAATTCAAAATGCTAACACTTCAACAGCTGCTTCCTATGCTAGGCAAAGATGCCCGGTTGGCAACTTTAGACTTAAAGGAAGCTTACCTGCACATTCCAATAAGGGAATCTTGCAGGAAATACCTACGCTTCAGAGCAGGCTCCATGCACTATCAGTTCCTCTGCACTTCCCTTTAGTTTATCTACTGCACCCAGGGTATTCACAAAGCTCCAGTCATTGCATTTTGCAGGCAAAGAAATATTCAAATATACCCATACCTGGACAATTGTCTAATTCAGGCAGAAAGCCAGAACATGCTACTAAAACATCTGCCATTCATAAAGAAGCTTCTAACCTCACTGGGGTACACCATAAACGAAAAGAAATCTCACCTAGTACCCTACCAACAGATTGTATTCCTGGGAGCAAGCTTGAACACAACTTCCCAGATGGCTTTCCTCACTCCAGAGAAACAAGTTTATTTGATAGCTGTTTTTTGTGGCTAGTAGTCTGAAGTAGGCTATCTGCAAGGAAAATTCTGCAAGCCCTGAGGTTCATGGCCTCTTGCATTCTACTAATTCCATATGCAAGACTGCATATGAGGAAACTACAATGGTATCTAAAAAGTCTATGGTGCCAACATTCTCAGGACCTGGAATCAATGATTCCTATAATTCCTTGTATAAAGACAGTTTCTTTGGTGGGCAGAGGCCTGCTACCACAACAAGGGACTCCCTTTCACTCTACTCCCTGCCGTCCAAACCCTAACAGTAGATGCATCAGACTATGCATGGGCGGCTCACTTGGCAGGGCAGTGCATTCAGGGCAAATGGAACCAGAGTCAGATGCACCTGCATATCAACCAAAAAGAAATGTTAGCTGTACAGAATTCCCTGACAGCCTTCAAAGTCCACATCCTTCCAGGACAATTATTGGTAAAGACAGACAACACCACAGTTATGTGGTACATAAACAAGCAGGGGGGAACGCACTCGTACCCTCTCTGCAGACTAGCCATGGCTCTGTGGAATAGAGCCTTGAGATACCAAGTGCACCTACAAGCTCAGTTCTTGCCAGGCAAACTAAATTCACTGGCAGACAACCTAAGCAGAAGTCTCATGGACCCATACAAATGGAAACTGGAACCAAAAATATTCAACCTCTTGAACAAATGGGGGGCTCCAGAGATAGACCCGTTTGCCTCCCCTCAAAACTACCAATTGGACAAATTCTGCACAAGGAGTTCCCACAGTCAAGCTTGGAAAGTGGATGCCCTGTCCTTTACCTGGGAAAGCCTCTCTATTTATGCCTTTCCCCCTCTGCCTCTCCTCTCGAAGGTAACGCTAAAGATCAAACAGGACAAGCCAAGGACAATACTGATTGCACCAGACTGGCCACGCCAGCATTGGTACCCCCTCTTGTGCAGTATGATACTGCTGGAACCATGGCACCTACCTCACACCTTCCCTGCTGTCCCAGCAGGCGGGCCAGATTCTGCACCCTCAACTTCAAAACCTGAACCTTGCGGCCTGGCTAATTCCTCAAGCTCCCCAATAGGTCCCTCAGTAAGCAGGTGCTAGATGTCATTCTGGAAGCAAAGAGGCCTAGTACTAGAAAATCTTTTTACTGAAAAGTGGAAAAGATACCGTTCCTGGAGCCAGACTCAGGGGGTGGGCGCAACAATGCCCAGCTTACCTCATATTCTTCAGCACATAACAGAAATGCTCCACAAGGGCCTTTCCTTCTTCTCAATTAAAATTCATGCCTCTGCCATTTCAGCACATTATAATACGGAACCATCCCTCTTCTCTCACTCCTGCTAAAGCAATTCCTCAGAGGGGCCAAAAATTTAAGACCCCCAGGCGAGCCCCTACTCCAGCCTGGGAACTTAACTTTGTAGTGGTAAAGCTCACTCTCCCTCCATTTGAACTAGCTGCAACTGCAGAGTTGAAATTCCTTTCTTGGAAAACAGCCTTCCTTCTAGCCATCACTTCAGCAAGAAGAGTGTCTGAATTACAGGCCTTCATGGCAGTGGAGCCCTTCATTATCTTCCATGCAGACAGGGTTTCCCTCAGGACCAATCCTTCCTTTATACCCAAGGCGGTGTCTAGTGTGGCCCTAAATCAGTCCATTCATTTGCCTACCTTTTTCTCGAATCCACAAAACAAAGATGAACGAATACTGCACTCTTTGGACCTGCACAGACAACTTAGATTTTATTTGGACAGGACTAAGCCTCTCAGAAAATCTGAACAGCTGCTAGCTGGCTTTGCTGCAGGGGCAGAGGGGAAGGCCATTTCAAAGCAAACCATTTCTAAATGGATAGCCCATATCATTAATTTCTGCTATAAGCACCATGGAAAACCTACCCCACAGGGGATAAGATCACATTCCACCAGGGCTGCATCTACCTCTACAGCCTTCCTCAGGGGAGTCCCTACCATGGACATCCTAGAAGCTGCTACCTGGAGCTCTGTACATACCAAGCATTACCACATGCCTATTTTTTTCTAAATCCAGAGCTGGTTTTGTCACTGCAGTCTTGCAGTGCTTATTGGCTGGTCCTAATGCTCTCTGACCTTCCTCCTCCCTTCCTTAGCTTTGGGAATCAACCCAAATGTAATGACTACAACAGTGAAACACGAAGAATATAGTACAGTTGTGTACACTTACCATAAATATAAATGTTCGAGTGTATTCACTGTTGCAGTTCTGGTTACCCTCCCTCCAGCCCCCTGACTTCTCTTGGCTCTACCTTTCCTTGTTTGGTGTATTTAAGCTTTCTGGTGTATTTGCTTTTTGATGGAGGTGTAACATAACATATAATTGCTTCCCATTATGGGGACATCTGACATCTGGGGCAAGAAAAACTGATGTAATGGTGTCAGCTGCATATTTTATACCCATGATGACCTGACGTCATGGAAAAAGAGACTGCATCCAATGCAGGAATCCAAGACTCTGGTATTCAGGCCGGCTGAGGGCTACCTGCAGGCAGATAACCCAAATGTAATGACTGCAATAGTGAATACACACCAACATCTATATTTATGGTTAGTGTACACAACTGTACTTTCTGTACACACCTTCACCAAGCATTACCACTTACCTGTCTATTCTAAATCCAGAGCTGGATTTGCCACAGCAGTCTTACAAGGCCTGCTAGCCAGCCATACTATTTCTTGACTGCCTCCACCCTTCCTCAGCTTTGGGAGTCAACCCAGGTGTGATGACTGCAACAGTGAAACACGAAGAACATTCAGTTGTGTATATTTACCGTACATGTTGCTGTTCAAGTGTATTCACTGTTGCAGTCCTGGTTACCCTTCCTCCAGTCCCCTGACACCTATCCTCCTTTTGGACATATCTTATGGCTATGGTATTTACTTTTTACTGGAGGTATCCCACACCATGTAATTGCTTCCTATTTTAGGGGCTTCTGACATCTGGGACAAGAAAAACTGCTGTTATGGGGTTTGCTGCATGTTTTATACCCCTGACGACCTGACATCATGGAAGAGGTGACAGCATCTGACGCAGAAATCTCAAGACTCTGGTATTTGGGCCGACTGATGGCTACCTGAAGGCAGATTACCCAAGTGTGATGACTGCAACAGTGAATAAACTCGAACATCTACATTTATGGTAAGTGTACACAACTGTACTTTCACTTTGCGGGGGGGAATTCTATATTTTACTTTTGTAACAGAAACTGAACTTTTTTTGTGAAATTATAATTTTAAGCTAGGAAAAAAGTGTGTCTATTGACTGTGTGATTTTTAGTAGCTTTTACACAGGAACATTACTTTTTATTTTTGTGGGGGGAAAAGTTGTTGAATCTAATTTAAAACTACATTTTCTTTGTTAAACATGTTCTACTTTTGAGTGCTGGGTTAAATGTTTAAAGTGCTTTTCATTGTGTTTTTTATGGAAAACACGACTATTATTACTAACCTGTTTTACTGAGTACTGGTGCTAGGCTTCCCTTGGAATCTGGCATCTTTTTCAGCTTTACCATGGAACAACCTGCTGGTTCTTCTTTTCTTCTTTCTGTGACTGGAAGATGAAACATGAAACATAATAAAAAGTCTTTGCTATAGGCTGATAATTTGCCTCATGTGCAGATGGGTGATTCTGCTGAGGCAGTTTTTTGGTTCAGCAGACCATTCCTGTTTTTCTTTGGCTTCTTCTGGTGTAGTTCCTACTACTACCACCAACCTGGGGGATGGGGTGTTAGACTCCTCCTCTGTGGCTGTTGGAGTTTCTATAGCGGGAAAAGGAAAGCCACCCATGTTAGTCTGGGGAGAATACATCTTCCCTGGTTTTAGTTGCTCCGGACAAGAGTGATTTATTGGGCTTGGCTCCAGGTTTAGTTCAGGCTCTTGACCCTTCCAGTTTGGCTGTTTCTGGCAAGAGAAAAAGCAATTCATATTTCTAAAGTGGTTGAAGATTTTGAAACATGATTGTGACTGGACCACTTCTGAACCCCCCCCCCCATGTTTCTGACTGAAATTCTGAGGAAAGTGTGGCTTCTGTCGGTCCCTTTATGTCTATTGGAATTATTTCCAGAATGAAGCAGTTGTTCCAGTGGGAACATAAAGTATTATAATTTATCTCAACTGGATTTTTCCTGGATCTACACAGATTTCTCCTGTTCTTTCAGCACTAAAGGATGTTTTTGTGGCAACCTATAACTTGCCTGACAGCTAATATACTGCCCCAAAGAAAGCAGATAAATTCTGTAAAGTTTGTTTTTATGCACTTATCACAGATAACACTCAATATTTATTTCTCTTGTGAATCCAGCTGCTGCTAAACACCTGGTTAATACCAGTTCCTCACCTTTCAACAAGGACAGGAAACCTTTTGATAGCTTTGGGGTTGGGGGTGCAATCTTCCGTAACATCAAGCTGTTATGATAAAGTTTTATACTTTCCACTCAAGACCACGGGGAATGCTGTAGCATCTTTTTTTTCCTCTTCTGAGGAAAAAAACATCTTTGAATAATCTGTTCCTGTGTCTCAGCTGGCTACCCACTGTTTGAAATGGGCTTATGATTCTACTGATGCCACTTCTGGGGCTGCTGCCATTGGAACTATCAAAAGGGTATTGCTTGATTGTGTATTTAAAACCTTCCTGAAGATGTAAAAGCTGAAGTTTTGAATTCTTCCTCAGTCAGTTTTGGGCCATCTTCTGCTGATATTTTTTTTAAAAAGTGTGAGATGAGAAAGGTAAGCTGATTCAAAGAATCTCTCAGATTTTTCAGCCTTCTTTCTCCATGTTTGGCAACTGGGTTTTTTTCAAAAAGCAAACTAAGCAAACCCAACATGCTGGTATGGAAACATTTAAAATGCAGTGGAAAGAAGTTCCTAAAAGAAAAGAGGATCGCCCGAACAAAGGACAGTGTAATAAGATTATCTGCAAGACTCGCCTTCCCCTTCTAGCTCTGACAAACCTTTAATTATTCTAGAAAGTCTGAACCTCCATGTGTCTTGGATAACAGATAGCTTCAGACAAATTGTTTTGAAAGTATTTCTTCAAGGTTACAGTTGGCCATGGGAGTCTCTCCCTTCTTTTCAAGGGATTGCCCTTTATTTGCCAGAACATACTTATTTTCCCTCCTTTCGTTAAACACTTTCACAGAGTTGATAGAAGTGGTCCCTTCTCTGCAGGAAGGAGAAGTTTTATTAATGAATGTGTCTGGTGCCAAATGAAAATTCATTAAGACCAAATGTTCTTCGTGTTTCACTGTTGCAGTCATCACATTTGGGTTAACTGCTTGCAGTAGCCCTCAGTCGGCCTGATTAACAAAGTCTTGGTTCCTGCGTCGGTTGCTATCCCTTCTTCCATGACTTCAGGTCATCAGCGGTATAAAACATGCAGCCGATGCCATTACATCAGTCTTTCTTGCCATGCAGTGCCCGAAGCAGAAGCAATTCGCAAGTGCCGGTCGGCCAACTCCTGAAATTTTCGAGTTTCAGAACCGAAGTCTTCAACTAAAGCGAAGTACCCCATTGGAGAAACTTTTTCTTGCTCCTTACCAATGTCATGAAAAGTTAATAATTGCATTACTTGTGGAAAGCAAATACCCCATAAAGATTTTCATTCGTACTGTATTCCTTGCCTAGGCCCTGACCACGATGTACCTTGCTGTCGGTTTTGTGCTTTATTTAATCAACGCACTATCTGTCGGTATATTTTCGCCTCTAAATATTTCAGTTCTCTGTTTAATTATCCAGAAATGTCATTGGTTAGCCATCTAACTACCGGGATGCCGAAAAAAAGCAAAGATAAAGACAGAGACAGGCTGCCGAGGTCCAAAACTGCCGACGATGCTTTTATTTATTTGTTTATTTATTGCAGTTGGTTTACCAGGATAGTCCATTGGGCCAAAAAGAACCCGTTTTCAATGGAGTCCTGGGGAGAAAAGCTCCAAGACAAAATGTACATTCAACATTTGACAGTGACAATGTAGGTACAGAGAGATATTAATACTATGTAGGCAGTAATAAAAATACAACTTATCAAGTACAGAATAGCAATAATAACAGTTAATACATTGAAAGAAACATGCTAGTAATAGAACAAATGTGAATATCAATACAGATTAGAGAACAAAACATAGTAACTAAATAAAAGTAGGGTGTAATACTGAAAGAAATTAGGTAGAGTTAGTTATGTAGGGTGGGAGCAAGAGCATTCCCACTGTGATGCTAGATATAGGAAAAGAGACTTTTTGAGGGTAGAGTGGTTAGAGGTGGTGCGGATGGGTGGAGGTAGGGAGTTCCAGAGGCGAGCGAGGCTGAAGGAGAGAAGGTTTTTCCTGGGGATGAGTAGGTTTGTGCACTTCTAGTAGATTTTGATTATTTGATCTTAGAACTCTGTTAGGTGATTGCATTTTAAAGGCAGAGGAAAGGGAGGGACAGAGGGAGGGGTTTAGAATAAGCTTATGGGCTAGAGTTAGTTGAGTGTAAGTTAGTTGATTGGGGAGTTCTAGCCATTTTAGTTTATGGAGGGAGAAACAGTGGTGAGAGGAGGACTTATGGCGAATTTTGCAATTTTGTTATAGCAGGTGGTAAGTTGTTTTTTTAACAAGGACTGAAGATTAGTTAGTAGTGGGCCATAGAAGGCAGGGGATAAGGAAGGAAGTAGAGAGAGTGATTTTAGTAGCAGATGTGAGGTAGGCATTCTGTCTATAAAGCATGCCAAGTTTTTGATGCGTTTATTTAATGTTTTTTTGCAGGTGGGAGTTAAATTTAAGTTGGTTGTCGATTAGAACCCCAAGTAGTTTGGTCTCTGACACCATTTCAAGAGGAGAGTTGTTTTGAGTAGTAATTAAGAATGTATCCATGTCGGGTGGAGTGACTTTAGAGGGAGTAAATAACATTAGTTTGGTTTTGGTACCATTGAGAGCTAGATGATTACTTAGCATCCATTGCTCTGTGGAAGAGAAGGCATCTTGAGTTAGTTTTTGTAGTGTAGCGATAAAGGAGGCAGAACAGATGATAGTTGAGTCATCTGCATATTGGATGATGCTAGAGAATGGGATCGATTTGTGGAAGTCATTAGTAAAAATGTTGAAAAGAGGACCCAGTATGGAGCCTTGTGGAACTCCTGTAGGGGTACTAAGGAAAGAGGAAGTGGCTTTTTTCCATTTTACAGCTTGATGTCTGTTAGATAGGTAACTAGAGAACCAGTTCAAGGAGGAGGAAGATAGGTGAAGTTTGGAGAGTTTAGCTAAGAGCAGGCTGTGTGAGATAGTATCGAAGGCTTTGGAAAGGTCAAGAAGTAAGGTGGAAACAACTTGTCCAGAGTCGCGGGCTTTGCTTTATTTACAATCTCAAGGAAGGAGAGGAGGGCAGTCATAGTGCTATGATTAGGTCTAAAACCATGCTGTGTAGGAGTTATAAGATGGTTGTCCAGGAAGTGAGGAAGGAGTTGAAGTTGGACACATTTTTCTAGTATTTTTGAAATGGAAGACAGGATGGCTATGGGACGGAAATTAGTAATGTTATTATTGTTACCACCTTTGTGTAGAGGTATAATAAAGGCTTGTTTCCAGATTTGGGGAACAGTGCATTCCTGTAGGGAGCGGTTAATTAAGATGCTAATGGGGTAGGCAAGAGTTTCAGCAGCTATGCTGAGAAAGTAAGAAGGGATATTGTCAGGAGCATTGGTACATGGTTTCAATTTCTGAAGGAGTTTCTTTATAGTAGATGTAGGTATGGGATTTAATGAGAAGAGGGTGCAGTCAGGAAGGGGGGAATTTTGGGGTGGTGGTGATGAGGCTGGAGTTTGTGCAGAAGGGGGGTAGAGTTAGTGGGTGGGGAGTAGGGTGTAGAAGTAGAGAGTAGGGGTGTGTGAGGGGGTATTGGTTAGCAGGGAGGTGTTGGAGAATGAGGAGGTCAATTTGGAAATAGAGTCAATAAAGAAAGAATTGAATTGGGTGGCTAAATCAAGTACTGGAGCATTAGGGTCTGGGGTAGGAGTATCTGGTTTGCTAGGGTGGAGGAGAGTGGAGATCCCTTTCCAGAATTTTTGAGGGTTGTTTGTATTATGGTTCTGGAGTGAGGAGAAGTAGTTTTGATCAAGAGTAATGAGTTTTTACTTTATTTGAGCATTTTGTATTCATTAAGGAGTGGTGTTGTCTTATGTTTTTGGTAGCGTGCCCAGACTTTGTCTCTGTCTCATGGTAGCAAGAGTAGTATTGGAGAGCCATGGGGCTGATTTAGTTTTTATTCTCTTTGTCCGTAAGGGAGCCTGGGAGTCTAGTAATTTTAAGAATGTTGAGTTGAAGTATGAGACTGCATTGTCTAGAGGTAGTGTTTTTAAACAATTCCAATTAATTGCTTGTAATGAGTTTGAGAAGAAATCGGGTTGAATTTTTTTTTTTTCTCCTAAGCCAGTGGCCAGTTCGTCGGTTCTCAGTGAGGCGCTTTTGCAGCCCCTGATACCCGCTACTTCTGATTCGCAGGCCTCTACTGAGACCCATGAGATGCTTCAACTATGGAACCCACGGATGTACCTTGGATGGGTCAGGAGCCGCTGTGCAGGCACCGGCTTCTGTGGGTGTATTCAGGCCTACGGACTTGCATATTAAATCAACACCTCCTTCTTTACTTAGGCCTAAATCTCAATCCATGCCTAAAAAAACAATGCCCAGGCCACATGCTCAGGCCTCTATGCCTAAAAAACAAATGATAAGAATGGCTGAAGATCGAATAACTCTAATCAGGGGTAGCCACCCCCCCTCCCCTTCTAAGAGGCCTAGGACTGAAGTTGATTATGAATCTTCTCATCAGGATTCTGTTTTCTGATTCTTCTGATGATCTGGATTTACCCTTCTCTACTTATGAAGATTCTGATGCAGAGGACTCCATTCCCCCTGCTTCCCCTCCTGAGGATTTTTCTTTTGGGGAAACCTTACATACTCTAAGGGAGCATTTCCACTGGGAAAGCCAGGATTTTTCTGATTCAAAAAAAAAAGCTTAGGGATTTCCTTCTCCTACCTCAGCATAGGCCTTTAGCTATTCCTCCTGTATTAGACATTGTTGATGCTTTTTCGGAATCTAGTTTGGCCCCTGATTCCCTGCCTCCTGCTCCCAGAAAGCCTGACAGATACTACAGGGTCCCTGAGTCCCACAAGTTCCTTTTTAAAAATCCTATTGCAGATCCAGAGACTTTCACAGGGGCCCAAGAGCATTAAGGCTTCTACTGCTAAAAGTCCTACCCCTTCTGATAGAGACTCCAGGGCACTGGATAGATGGGGTAAGAAGGTTTACACTTCTGCAACCTTGGCCGTTAGGGCTTTAAACTGCCAGTTTCATATGTTAAAGTATCAGCAACATGTTATTGGATTGCTTTAACAGAAAATGATGTTGATTCCTGACTGTGTGGAAAATAAAGAGTTACAGAATATTCTGCTGAACAAGTTGGAACACTTGGATAAAGACAGGCAGTCTAGATCCAAGCCAGACTCCGAGGCCTCGGCTGGGCTGGTTGCCGGTTCTCCGGTTTTCAGTGAGGCGCCTACGCAGCCCCTGGCTACTGCTGAATTGGATCCCCAGACCGCTTCAGATTCTCCAGCAGAGAGTTCTAGGCCGACGCAGCCATTTTCTTTAGGTCCTACCGACGACATTGCAGAAGGAGAAGCCGGTGCAGTAGAAACACCTTCAGCTTCTGAAGGTGTCTTCAGGACTACTCTCACCATAAAATCTTATGCTAAGCTTAAGACTCCTCTAAAACCAAAAAAAACTATACTTCAGTCTCCAGTTCAAGGCCCATGCCTAAGAAACAGATGCTTAAAATGGCTGAAGATTTGATTTCTTTAATCAGGGGTTCCCAACCCCCCCCCGACAAAAGGCCTGGACAAGAGGAGGATTATGCCTCCTCTGATCAAGTGTCTGTTTCCTCAGGCTCCTCTGAGGAACAGGATTACTCCTTTCCTCCTTATGAAGATTCTGATGCTGAAGACTCCATTCCCTCAGCTTCTCCCCCTGAAGACTATTCCTTTGGGGAAACCTTACATACCATGAGGGAACATTTCCACTGGGAGGGTCAGGACTACTCTGACTCAAAGAAAAGGCTCCGGGAGTTTCTCTTACTCCCCCAGCACAGACCACTTGTTATCCCCCCAGTTTTAGACATTGTGGATGATGTTTTCTTAGAATCTAGTCTAAATCCAGATTCTCTGCCTCCTGCTCCAGCCAAGCCAGATAGATACTATAGAGTGCCTGACTCACACAACTTCCTATACAAAAGCCCTGTTGCTGATCCAGAGACAATCTCCCAGGGTCCCATAGGGGCTAAGGCTTCTATGGCTAAAAATCCTGTACCCCCTGAAAGGGACTCCAGAGCACTAGATAGGTGGGGGAAGAAGGTTTACACCTCAGCTACTCTAGCTATGAGAGCAATAAATTGTCAATTTCACATTCTTAAATACTAGCAATTCCTAATGTCTCAAATAAAACAAAAGATGGGCATGCCCCCTCAACAGACTGAATTCAAGGAAATGCAGGATCTGTTGCATGCAGCTGAACAGGTGGGCAAACATACTTTACAATGTGGTTTTGATGCCTTGGAAGCTTCCTCTAGAGCAACTGTTACTGGGTCTGTTATATGTAGGCATGCTTGGTTAAAGGAACAATCTCTGCTTGATCATGTTAAAGCAAAGTTACTAGATGCACCCTTACAGCAGGATGTCTTATTTGGGGTTAAAGCAGAGGAGGTTTTAAAGAAAATGGAGGATAAGGCAAAATCAATGCAGACGGTCAAAGATTTCTTACAGATACAGTCCCCACGCTTCAGCAGAAATTGGCCAATAAAAAATTGGTCCTTTCCAGCTTCTGACAGACCACAGAGGGGGAAATACAGGCGCCCAAGGGGCAGAGGACAAGCACAAATGCCTTACAAACCTCGCCAATGGGGCAATGCAACACAGAAGGGAGGAGAAGACAGGTCCCAAACTACTAGAAAGCAAACACAATGACTTAAACCTCAACTGCCAAGCAAAACTCTCTTGGCAGCTCCCTTGGGAGGAAAATTAGCACTTTTTGCAGACAACTGGCGCATCGTCACAAAGGACAAATGGGTCCTAGACATTATCTCACAAGGATACAGATTCCATTTCCACACCTTGCCAAGGATAAAAGGAATGCCAAACCTG